>NW_007577809.1:798875-892292 GCF_000690725.1 Stegastes partitus
ATCTACTGTTGAAACACAGCTGGCAGTAGATTGTAAAAGAGAAGGAGACTGAGGCAGGAAATATTATTGGAAACCGATGCTAATATGTAGATAATGCTGTTAGCTGCGTGCAGTAGTCCCGGTGCTGAATGAGTGACTGTCAGGGCTCCTCTGCTCTGACAGGCCTGTTGACAGAGTCTGTACACAAGTGTGTATGTGTGCGTAAAACGGGGGGCAGCTCAGCTTTGTCTGTCTCTCAGCACCTGGCCTCGTAGATCGAACACAAGGCCGCATGCCTGCAATTAGCAGCACAGAAGAGGCACACAAATGTATTTTCATCCCCTCTGTGTGTGCACACACATGCATGCTTCGTTACAGGCATGCGAGCCATTTGTGCGGACGCACAAAGGAACACATACCCCCGTGTGTCCTCGTAATGAGACATGCCGACAACCCACACACATTCTTTTTTTTAAGTAAAGGGTTGCGATTTCCAAAGATTTTGATGAAGATTAATAAACATTTGTGAAAACACCTTGGCGATGAGTCACTATGTTTTTATGCCTTTTTTCATCAGACAAAAAAAAAAAAAAGAAATCTCAACAGGCTGTCTTCTTAAGGTGTCTTCAGCTAAGTGGTTGTTTCTTTCTGGACACGATTCCTTTGACGATTTTCTTATTGAGTTGTTGCTTTCTTCTACAAGTCAACAGATGGAGACACTTTTTTTTTTTTTTCTTGTCTGCCGTTTACACTTGTGGTTTTTTTCTGCACGGCTAAAGGCAAATAGGAAGACTCAGTGGGTGTGAGGTTGGAGGTTTGACCCAACCACCAGCAGCTCCATGCCCCCTCTCACTCCTCCCCCCGACTCAAGTCCATCCTGACTGACATCCCTCTATGGACCTGTACCCCCAGCAGCAATGGTCAATAAATCCCTACCTGATCCAGCACTTCAAAAACAACCAGCCCCAGCCCCTTGCTCAGGCCAGGAGCATCATGAATAACAATTAACACCCTCCAAAAACAGCAGTAACCTCCGATAACTCCGCTCTATCTGGCATCTGGGGTGCATTTGCATTAATGATTTCTCTGCCTTCCTTATTCTCTCTCTCTGAGGCTCTATCGCTTTGTCCCTTCGCTCCTTTCTCTGCATCTTTTTTTTCCACATGCACTCTGTATCTTTAACAATCTGTGTTGACAATTACAGGCAATTACACTATTAGATAGATAGTTATAATGGAGCTACACGAATGCATTGATAAAAGTTCTTATTTGGAAGGTTTTCTTTCTTCTTTTTTTTCCCCCGCTTTCAATTTTTGTGGAAAAAACCAGATGTAAACAGAATTTGATATTTTATGCATGTAAATCCGGTCTGTTCCATGGCAGCACTAAGGAGCCAGCATCAGTTTTACAGCAACATAAAATACTTACTCACTGTGTTTTTGTATTTATGAACCCAAATGTGCTTCCTAATTTTTCCCTTTTGTCTCTTCTCTCTCCTTCATGCCGCAATGTCCTTTCCAAAATCCCATCATTCAGGTGAGTCATTTTTAAAATCCTATTAAGTCATTTCGTCTAGAAGAAAAAGCTCTTAGATCTAATTGTGTTTTAAGCTTCAGCATATAATATCTCCATAATGTGATGAGACACTGCTGAGTAAGGTTTGCTTTCTTCTGTGCTCATTATAAATCCCACTAACCAGGTAGTTGGAGTGCAGCTCCTCGGTTTTAACTGCCCTGGCACTGTAACACACCCAGAAACACACACACACACACGAGTAAACACGTAGTGTTTGTGAACATGCAGACATGCACACATCACTCACACCTACACCCATAACTGCTTTCTGAAGAAGCTACTAGAAGTGTCCCGAGGGATCTGGCTGAAATAACTGTGATATTCCTTTGAAGGCCCCTTTAGAGCACAAAGTAATGAACACTTTCAGCATGGAGCCTGCATTTTGTGCTGTGAAATTGTCATGAAGTAAAATGAACAAGATGGGTTTCAGACTGGCTTTTTGGGGAGCACACTCTCCACACTCCACGCCCACTTCACATTTCTTGTTTTATCAACTTTGCTCATCCATGTCTGGTACCTGCTCTGTCCTCTTCTGTTTCCTCTTTTTTTTTCTGTCTGTCTCCTCCTGCCTGTAGCATCTCATTTCTCTCCTCCATCCTTGTTTCCATATATTCTTTTTTTTTTTTTTTTGTATGCATCTCCCTTTGCCCACTCTTCCTCCATCTCCTCCGCCCCTCTATCCTTGTCTCCATATGCTGTGTCTGGGTTCGTTTACATGGCTGGAGGAAAGGAAAGGAGAGGAGAGGGCTAGTCTGAATTAAACATGCAGCAACAGTAGTGCACCAATCCAGTTGGGACCCACCAGATGCTTGCCCTCCAGATTCACTGCTTTTGTCTCGGCTGCCTCTCTTTACATGCACTCTGTGTCTTTTCTATTGTCTGTTTGTGTTTTTATGTGTAGCCCTGTTTAATAATTTTAGAATAGTCACAGTATTTATAGTGCAAGGGCTTCAGTTCTTGGAGTACAGCGTGCTTTTGTTTGCATTTCAATCAACAACATTGAACTAGACGGACCTGAGCTTGCTCGTAATTGTATTTCCTGTCCTAAAACTTGCCTCCTTCATGTTTATCATATGTATGAACCCAGCCTTTCTGCTGGGTCCTGGGGTTAGTGGCTCCTATTTCTCAGGTGAATGCGACTGGGAACCTCACATGTGCATATGTGTCTACGTGTGTGTGCACCTGTATGTGTGACAGGGAGATTTACATGCTCTAATGATGAGGGATCAGGGTGAGGACAGGGCCTGTCAGCACCCCTAATGAGAGAGGGTCTGCCTGTAGCCCGGGGCCAGGGCAAAGAATTGGAGAGGAATATGGGTGGGGGCTGGGGGTTGCTCTATTCAGCAGAGGGGGTGGACCTCGGCGACAGAGGCTGGCATCTGTCTTCGGTGACACTACCCTCATCGGTAATTCACAGCATCCGTCCTGAATTCCTCTGTACAGAGACGATGTGGATACAAGAACGATGTGTGTGTGCCCCGTTGAAGACGGCTGCTGATTAGGGCAGTGTGAGACTCGGAAAGGATGGAAGGCTTCTCACTCAGGCACACAGTGTCACCCTGCTGTCTCAACTCTGATAAATTATGCTGCTTATTGAGTCAGGCGTAAGCCATAACAACCTCTTACTGGATAACTGGGTTCAGACTAAAATATGTAAATGACTAAAATCAAGCATCTGTAGTGACGTCTTGTGTTGAGAATTTATTGCCACTTATCAGTAGTTATTTATTGATTTCATACAGATGCTGACAATCCGCAGTTTTTGGGTGAAGGTATTTTTGTAATGTTTGCTCTGAACACGCCAAAATCCCAAGGATTAGTTGAGTCTTATACTAAGCCTCTAAAGATGCCTTGTAGACTTGAGTAGTTTCTCTACACTCTCCTTCACCTGAGGGACTTTCTCAGGTTCTCAGCTCTGCATTAGTGTGAGGTGCTGGTGTAACATCACACCTATTTCTGTACCTCAGGCACTCAAGCCGCATGTGTTCAAACCAGAAATGGCAAGATTGACCTCCCCACTGGCTCCGGAGCCCCAGATGGACTCCACTACCCAGAGCCATAGAGTTCAAATGCTCACTGTACTTGTCCACAGAGCACAATACACACAACATTAACAGCTTTGAATCCAATTATTATCATTAGTCATGCCAGACTGATATTCTGCATTTCACGTTTTGTTTTGTTATCCTGGATAAGCACTGCAGGATCATCAAAATCTCCCCTAATACCTTTAGTGATATAGTTGACAATATATAGTGCATTAATGCAGGGCATTGACGTGACCTCTGACATCAGGAACATCCTCAGGGCATGCCCTGGCTGTAGGGGGATCTCCCATGACACACCAAGGCTGCTCTGTGTCCGCACATGTTGCAATGGCTTCGCTAAGTCCATTGATAATTCAGCTAATGAGTGTGAGAGGATGACCAGGATTAACCCTCTTTAGCATCCCACTGTCTACCTGCCTATCTGGCTCTGCCTCACTGAGCTGCAGCGAAAAGACAATCAATAGCACAAGATATGTCACACAGAGCCACGGATTTGATCCCCCACAAGAGGCATTTTGAGCTAAAGAGACCATGTGTTTTTCTACCAAAAAAAATAGCTCATAGTTGTGCACTGCCAGTATCATGTTGCATTTGCAGTCTGCTGTATATAGTCGCCCCCATGGTGGTCTCAGTTTGGTTAACGGACAAAGAGGATAAGCATTAGAGAGCCTTTTGCAGAGAGCAGCCCAGTGTTGCCACATGCAGCAGGCAAGGCCCTGTTCATGGATATGTTCTGTGCCTGGCTTTACCACATCAGTAGAGGCGGCCTCATGCAGTAACCCTGCCTCCTCGCTCCTCTCCACCTCCTAACCCAGAGACCGAGCCCAGGCCCAGCCTCCACCGCTCTAATTATAACGGGAGCTCCACAATCTGTAATTTATAAGTCTAAAACACTGTAATTAACTACAGCTTTTATAGGGAGTCATAAATAATGCCAGGCCCTTTTTTTTTACAAAGCTAACTTCTCTGCTCTGCTCTTTCGTGGCCTGCTTTGGGTTTGTTTCGGGGTAACATAGGGAAACCTGGGATAATTATGCAAGCCACCCACCTCATACAACCCCACTCAGGCAGACAGCCTCAAAGATTTTTTGACTGGTATGGGGGATTTTGTGGGGTTACCGTCGACATTGCGTCAGAACATCTTGTCAAGTCGTGCCAGTTTTGTGATGTTTGACTCAGGGCTGGGGTGGGGGGGTTGAAAAACGGCTTAATATGTCTTTGGTGTTCCTGGAAATGTTTCTAAGTGCGGTGAGGGATCCCTCTGAATGATCCTGATATACTTGTCTTTAGAATAGTGATGTAATTAATGACTCTAACAGAGCAAGACTGAAAACCACAGAAGGCCAGGAAAATGTTACCATATGGCTAAAGTAAAGACAGATTTCTCTATAATGCCCTGAGAAAAATATAGGACACAGTGACAACACACACACACACATGCAGAGTTTTCAGGTTAACAGTTAAGAAGAGGCTATATTTTATGTGGCTGCAGTATAGTCTGGTCTCTCTGTAGTTAAAAAAAAAAAAAATCCCCAGCTTCCTTTACCCGCCTTCTTATAGATGTTTTAGTCTTGCAGTAGCAGATTTTCCAAGATAGTTGAGATAGTCAGATATGCAGGGGAGATGATGGTGCATATGGATGATGGTTCCTGCTGTAATCAGCTGTATTGTCTGACGGCTGTTTTCTTCCCTGCCTGTTTCAGCGGCTGGTGATTTATGTGGTGGTCTTTACATTCGGTCCTTAGGGAGGGACAGCCACCAAACAGGCTGGAACAGCTCGACTCAGCATTCTTCTCCTGTCACAACCAGCCTTCTAACTTGTTCCTCAGACAACACAAAACAACCCATGCAGAGAAAAATGACACCCCTCCCCCCCATCAACATGAAACTCCAAAAAAAAAAAAAAAAGTTAACAAAAGTGAGATACATAGCGAGTCACAACACAACAGCAAACAAAACAGAGTGTAACAAAGCCAAAGGCTGGGAGGAGACACAGAGGTGAAGTACGGGATAAAAAATGGGCCACCCTGGGCACAAGGGAAGCTCTCAGCACCCACTCCCCAGGACTCAAGAGACAATGGTCCATCTGCTGGAGACACACAGGCGCTTTCAGACTGCAGAAAAGCCCCCTCGTTTGGATTCAGCCTCCGAGTATCTTTCACTCCCCTCCCTTTCGACCACCCAGACACTGCCGCCGCCCCATCTCCCCACTCCTGCACATCACACATATGCAGGAGATGATTATAGTCCTCCCTGTCTTACGGCCCTGCCTCCAGTTTTTTTAGTATCCACTGGAGACAGATCCTACTGATAGTTCAAGGCAGACAGAGGCTCTGTTCTATTGCTGCTTAAACCCTTCTCTTTAGCAGACTATTCAGCTTGGAATCAATTAATCTCGAGCCTGCCTGGTAAAAAGCCTGCAGGAGGGATTTTAGCTGAAACCAGCATTTTGGTTTTTTTCCAGGAAAATTCACAGCAGAGAATTTAGTTTTAGGTGTTATGAAGAGCTAAATAGAATACTGATCCATTCCACAGCCTGTCTCAGGAGATAAAAAGAAACCCTTAGAAAATCTCTCTTTTTTATTTTTTTTTTCTTTACTTTTGAAGATGCATATAATGAATGTGCACACATATGTCTGTCTGCTTGGCAGTCTGTGATTCTGCTTGTTTGTTTGGGCCTTTGTTTGAGCAATGCTGCGGCTGGAACTGAGTGCCGTCCTCGGCGGAGCAGTTGGGCCTCCTGAGATGTGGCTCTGGGGTTTCCTGTGCTCCCTTGCTATGCCGTGGTCTTTAATGACAATATGGTGGCCCAGGCAGTGGCAGCTCCTCTGAGGAAGAGAGAGGGGAGGAGGTTGTGCACAGCAGGGGCTGATTAGCAAAGAAGCCAAAGATGTTTACCAGGCTTTACCGCTCACCGGTTTAACCCCTATCAGGCACTCCATGGAGATTAGGCTTTCATTTTGACTCCACTAGAGTATATGCAGCTTATCTTAGCTTAGCTTTCATCACCTTCAGTGATTCCTGATCTGTTTTGAAATAATCTAACTTTCCTGTTTGTTTGTCGGAATTATTGATTTGGTTTTTAATTTGACTGCAGCTGATATAATGAAACTGATGACAGGGATGTTTCCTCATGAACAATAGCCATAGTGTAACCAATGCCCCTCACCTTATATGCTCTTTGCCCCATCCGCCAGGCTCCTAAGGAATTCTGGGATGTTGTGGCCTGGATTGCAAATGTTTTTTAGTGGGTTTACGAAATGGGTTTTAGTCTTAATATGGTTGGCAGTTTGCCATTTGTCCCGCACTGATTCTGGTGAGGATAACTAAAGTAATTGCATGTGTGTGCATGTGTATTTGTATGTTCTTGTGGATGTTACAACCCGAAAGCTCTTGACGTGAAGTAGATTTTAATCCTCCCTCTAACTAAGCTGCCAGCTCTTGGGTATAATTTGAACCCATCCAATCTAAATCTCAGTGTGCCTCTTCGCTAAGTGGTAGGTTGCGGACTGCAGTTTCTGCCTGTGCGTGGCAGCTTTTCTCTAGTGACATAATGTGTTGACCCTCCTCCTTGTGTTCCATGCATTGCACTGCTGGTTGTACAATCGCATAATCCGGAAATGAGTAAGTGGCAGCAAGTGGGGATGTGCTCTTTAAAGCTTAGCTATCTGCCTAGCAGTGATGAGAGGTTTCAGTGTGAGGATGAGGGAAGCTCAGCACATCCCTGTGGTCTTACTCCTGCCACAGCCACTTTTCAGGGACAGACAGAATGGATGCTGGCAGGACTCCTCCTGTCCCTGTTTCACACCACAACTCTCTATGGCAACACAACACACCTGTGGGAGTAATAGCAGCTGCCTGTACAACTGCTATTATTGTGTTTAGCAGAAAGCACAACAAGCTACTTATCACAGCACTGTATATTTTATATCTCAGATATAAATGCAAATCTATTCTTTATACAGTCTAATTTATTCTCTGCTCTCATATTAAATACCCACCAAAGCACATACTGCTCTGAATGTTGTGACATCTACCTTGGGAAATTTGTTCACCACGTTTGGTGATGCTGCAGAGTGGTTCCGTGTATAATAACCATAATCAAATCAATGCCAGTAAATATGTCTCTTGAGCGGAGCAAGCTTGGCGTTAATGACAAAAGTGTTGAGACATAGCAGTATGCTGAAGAAAGGGACTAGATGATTTATTTGCTGAGGAAATTGCTGTCACAGCAGCCTTGCTCTCAGCTCTTTCCCTGGTGCCCAGTGGGCCAATTAGACCTGCCTCTAATCCAAGGTACAACACCTAACTATGCCACCAGAGAGCGGAAGCATACACAACGCAGAACAGCTGCTGTCATACACATTTCAGTCACAGAAACTCCGCTGCTTTTCTTATTTTGCATTCTTACCCACCTCCCCTCCGTCTCGGCTTTTCTCTCGCCCACTTTTCTCTCCCCTGTGGTACCTGCTGCACCGTGGGCCAGTCAGGCAGTACGGCTGCACGGCCATTGCCGTATGGTCGCTGCCATGCTCAGGTGATTAGGCCTCATTATGAAGACATTTGTGCTACACTAATTAACGAGCCTGTTGTGTTGCCTCTCAACCTCTTCTCTCCTTCCCTCTTACGCCCCTGCTTAAGTTCAGGCTGCGGTCTCTCACCTGCTCCGCAGCCTGACGTTTGCCCTTGCACTGCAGCAGCAACCAGATTGTACTCTTCACACTGTGGCTACACTCCCCCAACCAGGTGTTGACACTTAATTTGACTTCACCTTCATCAAGAGCAACAATAAATCAGAACTGCTGCGACACTCAATCAGTGTAGACTGGCAGTGTGTCAAACATTGCTGTGTGGCTGTTTGACACCATCTCATCAGATATTCTTCTCCGCGCTTTCATCCCGTAAACGACCACCAGTGCACATGTAAATTTCAGACTAACAGTCAGTCACTCTAACAGTCATGTCTAGCAGCTGTTGGAAAAGGGACAGCCCTCTAATGACTGCACCGCAAAAAGAGGCCTCATCTTATCCATTCAGGCCGTGAAGCATATAAATATCCAAAAGAAGCCCAACAGAAGGGTCTTAACGTTCTGTTGTTGGTACTGGCCTTCCTTGACAGTGGCACCATTAGCAACTGGTGTCAGGGCAAGGGCAAATCTGGGCGGGAAACGATGGTCTCAAGGGAGAAGGCAAGGAGCTATATGGTGCCTGAGGACAAGGGGGGATGGGAATCATATTGCAAGTCATCCAACAAAGCAATGAAATTACTGCCAGTAACTGGTTTTAATATCAGAGCTTGGATATTGCCAGATTCTCCACTGTGCCAACTTAAAACTGTCAAACATGATTTAAAAGGTTATTACACTGCCTAGTGGGGAAGAAGAGGCATTCTCACCTTTTTCTTTCCACTCTTTTTTTCCCAGCTGTTTGGATTTTATAATAAATCTCTCTGTATTATCTCCACTTTAGCCATCCTGTCTACATTCTGACAAGTTTACAAACAGCATAGTTTCGGGGAAGAACAATCTGTGAGAAAAGAATTTTAAAAAATCAAAACACATTACACTCATCTTGTAAAAATCAATGTGTCAGCTTTTGTGCTTCAAAACAAGCCTTCCAGTTGGAAGTGTCAGGAAAACTATATTCTACTATATCGTGCATTGATCTCTATGTGGGGTCTTTGTAGCCTCATTTTGGCTCTTGTCATGATAAGAGCCTATTGTGTTCCCTGTTTGACTCTGCTATGATCTAAATTCACAGGGAGCCCCCAATCCTGTTGTCTTCCCGTGTTGTTGCCGAGGGGGGCCCTGTTGGAACCGGCCTTTCCAGGGGCAGGCCTTTGATACTCACAGGAACCATTAGATGTCTTGTTCAAGCACATTAGTTCCAGTGTTGACTAGGGACGACTCAGGAGGAACTCAAGGGGCGGAAGCTACCTTGATGTTGGTCTCAGGAAAACCTTAGTTAGGCTAGAGAGCAAGGCAGGCTGAATCTGCAAAGCCGAGGCTGAGGTCAAAAAGGCTACAATTTGCCTTGACTCCAATCCTTCATATCCACAGCCTGCTGTCCCAACTGAGCTTTATTTTTTTTCCTCAAGCCAAAGCTTGCTCTCTAAGTCTGACTATCATGCATATGCAATGGTTTCTGAATTCCCATGCACCTGCTCTCCCAACCCCGCTGCTTCCACATATCTCGGCCCCTCAGGGAAAGAACAGAACTGATATTCTTGCCGCCCCACTCCAGCCTCACCTCCCCACCCATCCACCCATCACTACCACCCACCAGCCAATCTCCCTCTCCTCACTCATTCCCTTCCTGCTTGAAAAACAGCATGATATGATGTGTTTTACAAAATTCAAAGAAATAGAAACAAATGCATGCATAATAATCTGACCTGCTGAACTGAGAGGATGTATGCATCAGGCTTCTTACACTCTTAGTTAATCATCACCTCCTCATTCTTTTTGTATTCTGCCAGTACGACAAAATGAGCCACATTAAGTAATTTCTCTTCCTTAACACCTGCATTCAGTGAGTAGCGTGCCTTGGCAACTCTGCCAGGCTGGTTTTTGTCTCAAGCTTGAATCCATTTCCTCTTCCTAATGGAGAATTGCCTGATACATAGAAGTTTTCTACCCCCCAGAGGCAGAAGTATATAAGTCTGTGAGTCGAGCCAGCAGACTGTGTACTGCACGTTCTGCTCTTTTTGTCTCTCATCAGCAGGTTTGTGGTGTAGCATGTTGAAGTGGTGCGTGCTCATTTACAAATTTGTTTGCTTCATAAATCACTGGATTTCTCCATAGTAGATGTAGAGAGGAAACTGGCAGGGAGTGAAAAAGTGCTCTTTAAGCACCCCCAGCTGCTCAGCTGTCCTACTCATACACAATCCCTCTCGTACACAAGTGAAGACTGAGGCAAATTGAACCAATCCATCAAATAGGGTACAATTTGTTTAACCTTCCCCGTCAAACGTTTAATGGCTCTGTTATTACATGCATGAAAATGCCACATATACTGTTCTAACAACTTTAATAGTTACAGATATGAGCACAGGTACAAAGATGCACATTGTATATACATAGAGGCTGACTGACTAATGCGGTACCATTAAAGGGAATAGAAAAGTACTCCGGAGAACACAGTAGCAAAGAGTGTTAGACAAGAACCAAAGAGAATGCAGGAGAAAGAGAGTATGCAGAGAAATGGGGGAAAAAGTCTAGGAATAATAAAACAGTCTCTCTGGCAGGGAGCCAGACGGAGTGTGAGGGCAGGGTTCAGATAAAAAGAGGAATAGGAGACTTGGAAGTAAGCCAGTCAGATTTCACAGTTTTTTTACTCCCCCTTCTCCTCCCCCCATTTATTGTCAGTGCCAAGATCTTTTGCCAGAAAGTAATGGAAACTCCCTTGTAGCTGCTGTTCCAATTGCGGAGTAGAAGAGCAGGTCTGTTGAAAGGCCACTTTTGATTCTCTTACATGTACAGTATGTATGGTTTCCTGCAATAGTAAATTCTCTCCTGTGTCTGACAGCCTTTGACTATTTTGTGTTTAATGTATGAGCTGTACTTTAGCTGTCCACTGTGCACCCCACCAAACCCATCTCATCCCAGCATGCCTTGATTTGACCCAGCAGATTTCCAGATATGGTCGCTATGCTTTTCAACACATGTAGCCATTTAAAGTCTCAAAACCAAAAACCAATAAGAGCACTGTAGGGAAGTCGGAGTGGAACTGGAAGGTCCCCAATTTGACTCCCAAGCATCTCTAGAAATATGGGTGGAAAAGTAACCGAGCAATATTCAGAAACCACCACTGAGACAGAGGCTTTAACTGCAAAGCTGTGGAGGTTTTCTGTTGACTGGACAGCTTTCATGTGTAAAGGTAAAGCAGAGAGATCCCGCAGAACAGCTTGACCTCCTCTGCATCAATGAGGGATTTGGGAAAAATATGTGCATCCCGCTGTCCAAAACACTCACCATTAAAGGCAGAAAATGCATGGTGCAAAAACTGCACCCTGCTTGTGCAGTTGACATAATGCCCCCACAATGACACAATTAAACTGTAACAAGCGTGCCCTTGACACCCCATCTTTATCCCCTCCGCCTCCTTCCAGAAACCAGAGGTTTGTCCGAGCACCGAGAGGAAAATGCTGACATTGTGGGCTGCTGCTGTTCCTCGTTATTGCAACCCACATCTCAGAGCTGTCAGGAGCTAGCTGGTGGTGACATGGGGAAATTGGACTGACTGCTTTCTGGAGGGCATTCCCCCCCTGCTATGCCCTGACCTGAAATATGAGCGAAAGGCCACTAGTCAGTAGACCATCACCTGCTGCCGTATTTGAAGAAACAATGGCAATTGTGCCTTAACTAAAGGCAGCAGTAGCTGGTGTTTCGGTTTCAAAGTTTGTTTAAGAAAGGAAGCACATGGCTTAGCTTTTTTCCTCCCCTCTCTCTTTCAGCTGAGCCTGAAGTGAGAGGATTCTTAAGAGGGAGGGATCTTGAGCAGGACTCACCAGTGGAAAGAATTTATCTGCGATTAGTAGAAGATTGGATGAACTAATCCTTGGGAGCTACTTCAAGGCTCCTCAGTCCCTTCTCCTGGGGGAGGCCTGTGTCTGTCATGCTAATATCCAGATATCCATACATAAACACCCACACACTCACGCACACCAACACTCTTATAAACAGAAATACAAAATAAAAAGGTTCAGTCATTAAACAAGGCTTCACAATAATGCAAATGTATTCAGATAAACTCATGTTCACACACATGCACACATTGAAACACGCACAATCATGCGCTACCCACAAAATCCTTTTCTCCACCACCTGCTAACCCACATCCATAATGTTTTCCTCTCCCCTGCAGCTCATCAGGGATTAGGGAAATTGCCTGGAATGAAAGAAATATGTTCTTTGATGGCCCCTTTTCATGCATATGGTGGCACAAGACGCAGCTGGAGGTTCTTTCTGCAGCCAAAGAAAAGGTTCAGCTGTAGAAAAGCCAAACAGTGAATGATGGGGCGTTGTGTCCTGTTTTCTCACTGTTTCAAGATGGATATTTTTAGTCTGTGCTCTCAGTAGCAGTCATTAGGAGTCAGTTTATACACTATTTATATTCCGCTGAGTGGTAATGTTATGGATTAGGCATCAGTTGTCTGCTGGTGAAGTATACCATGTACAGCTTCATATTCTTTGAGCAGATGTTAAGTGAATTTGGACATCCTGTAACCACAGCTTTACCCTCCTCTAATCTAATTGGAAGTCCAGCTTGAGGAACTGCTGGAACATTTTTTTGCTGTGGTGTTACGTGATGCCGCTTTCGTTTCACGAAGCGCACATGGCCTCTCCCTCAATTGCACCACATGTGGGCACCACAGCTCATGACCAACTGGATGCCAGCAGCCTGATGGTGAGGATAGAGGTAATGACCCCCTGTTCATGCGTGGGTGGGGCTGAGAGGACAGACGAGCGAGTAGTTGTCTATAATTGTCCCCAGTGTGACTACGTGTTGAGGGTTTCATCTCTACTTGATGGCCTGCGAAAGCTGTGCATCCTGTTGGGGGTGTTGGAGGCTGGGGAGCTAATTGAATGGTTTTAGCAAGGACGGCCATTTTACCACCGATGTTCAGGATTATCACCACAGGAGGACAATACTGTAAGGTCTTTTTGGGAGGAGTGTGAGGGACTCCGAGTATCCGAACCTCACTGCTTCCAGGGAATGAGAATAATTACAGAAGATCAGTTTTCTATATTGTCAGCAACCAACATAAGATGTGCAATTGATTACATTTGCCTTCTATGGCTAGAGGCGGGTAAAAATGTAAAGGTGAGAAGATGTGAAAAGTTTAATTGCCACAGAGAGATGCATGCCTCTATGGATAATTTGGCTGTCTCTGTGTCAGTCCTAGCATATGTGATCTATTAACAATGTCTACATATTGACTGGCTGAGCGATAATGTAGATTCTGGCAATTATTGCTGACCTACACTCATCCTTATGTATTTTCTCACCTATGACCTTTACATAGCCACAGGCACTTAGGTCATGTCATAAATAAATAAAGACATTTTGATGTTGTTGGTAGTGATGGAGAGGGGCACACAGGCTTTGACAGTATTCAGGTCTTCATCTCAGAAAAAACTGATTTATCAACTAAAACTTGCTCGCAAATTATTGCCTTTGATATCTGCTTGGCTCTGACAAAATATATTTCCTGCTGTTGAGGTTTTATTAGCGATCAAGTTTTCTTAGTTTTCATTTGAAGCTGTTCTTCGCTCTCCCTCCGTCTGCCTCTCGCTCTCTGTTTTTCACTTAAGGATAAACATGCCGCTTTGTGTGTCTTTCTGTGGGCTCCACTTCGATTTTGGCTTTGTTTTAACCGCAGCAGAGAGGCTTTGATCATTCTGAGATGGACTCTGCTTATTTTTGGACATGTCTGTTAATGATCAGCACAGAAGCAGATGTGTGCAGCAAACACACTACAAAGAAGGCAGAGAAAGTAGGCACAGCCATACAGAATATGTGTGTAAGTGTACATTTGTTCGCTCGTGGGCTTGTTTCTTCATCGTGAAAATTATATTGTTAGTTGGAAGTACAGTGTGGCTTAGTCTCCGCAATCTCGATGCAAAGGAAATTGGAGAAAATGTCTCCCCACCCCACAGTGGAGCTGTTTTGTTGCCCCAATGAAATGAAGGGTGGAAAGGAGTAAAGCAAGGCTGGATTGGAAATGGACTCCCAGCCTGGGACCCAGGACTTTGTCCAAGAACCACAAGCAGACCAGAGTTACTCCTCTGTGGTCACCCCAGCCTTGTAGCATCCTGGCACAGCCAGTGGCACAGAAATAACAGCAAAGAAAAGGGAAGTCATTATGGGGCTGCGTTGGTGCTCACATTGAATTATTATGATGGTGTCCAAAATAAACATGCACACCACAGTTCGTTGGTTTATGAGAAAAGGGTAAAAATAATCAAGATGGAAAAATAAATGTAATTATAAAAAGTAGCATCATATGTCTTTGTAAGTCTGTAATTATATAATTTTGCTTTAATTCTGTTCTTTCAACCAGTTGGCAGTCAGCCCCTAAAATTCTTCTTACAATGTCTAAGTACTGAATATGGAAAAGAAATGTGTGGAATAGATCTATTTAAAGACTCCACTGAATGGATTTCCAAGGTCATCTGTTAAGAAATATAAGCACCAGTTGCCAAAGTAGTGTCATCCAGTTGCCCAGTAACATGTGGTCCAGTTCTACCTCTTAATATTCTGAAGTTCAGTCAGCGTGACAGACACACTGGGATGCACATAACACACAAGCAGCAGAGAAGCTAATCCACAGCTTCCCCTACTGTGCTAATGGAGGGATCATATCTTCTTAGTCCCACAGGAAAGTTGTGCTGTATACCTTCCCATTGTGAGGCCAATCTTGAGTTTATGGGCCAGAGGATATCTTCCAAACCACAACAACTACCCCTCAAAAAACTCTCCCACAAACCACACAGGGTCATATCTCAAGCAATTAACTGAGCTCAGCCCAACGCATAAGCCGGCTGCTCCCAGGCATTGGGAGGCGGAAAGACGGCACTTGCATGGGGTCCTGGGATGGTGACTGCCCTGGGGGCTATTGGAATTGATTGGCTATCCTTACTTAGGAATGACCGAGCTTCTCTAAGCGATTAGCATTCTGACCTAAGAAAGATGAGGTTAGTGTCCTCTTGGCAATTTCCACACAAATCCACTTCACTCTACTCTGCCGCAGCACTTGACTTCAGACGGCAGGTTCTATTCACTTTAGTTCTCCGTGCTCAGAGAGAGAGAGAGGAGAGATGCATGAAATGAGATTGGGGTGGTGTCGCTCCCTCTTGGTCTTTCTTGCCCCTCTTTTTGTTGCAGTGTAGCATAATGCCCACCCCAGGGTCACGGCGGCAGCGCGCAGTGTGAAGGTAAATAGCTGTGGAGGGTAATGAAGTAGATGAATAATAAACGTGGGAGTGTGCCATGTGGTGCCAGGGTCCTGGGGCAGGCAGGAACACTAGGTTGTATGCATGAGGGGCCCGAGGTCATATAGACCACACAGTTGGATGGGTGCCATGCAGTCGGATCACAACAGCTCAACAACAGGAGCATCCTGATGTTCCTCTGTTCTGGTTAGCTTAGATCTTAGTGTCTGTATCTCCTACTCAAGGGAGTCGAGGATGGGGTGATGCTGAATATGTCATACAGAAATGTTTATAGTAAAGTTTGTGACTTGGATAAGCTTCTATTCACAAGTGTCTTCAAATAAATGAGGATCACGTTGGCCTTTTTACTTTTATTGTTTTTCAAATTTATATTCACGTGATGCTTGATGCATTATTTGGAAAGGCATTATGGGAAAACCTGACACATCATGAGAAATGTGACATTATCAAAATATAATGCATCTTAATCAATTTTAGCGTAAAGAAAGAGACATTTCAAATCATTCTTTGTCCCATTTTGTGTTCAATCTCTTTTAAAAGCATGCTGCTCTGTGGTGTGTAGTTTAATGTTAACGCTTTCTGTTCTTGCCTCTGGGATGCAGGTGCAATGCTTTCAAATTAGAATTATCTCCTCAGTGATTGTCTTTGACATTTTTAGGCCATTGACAGCTGTCTATTTCTATTTTTTTTTTACTGAAATAGCTTAATGCCAGTCTCCCCGTCTTTTCCATCTGCCTTTGTTTGGTCTTTGAGTGTTAAATTTCACACCCATGAAGAGATTAAAAAAAAAATCACCAAATTTTACACACCATACCAGTTTGCAGTCGGGTCAAAGCATAGACTAAGAATATATCCATCATCTGGGTGCATTATTCATATGGAAATTCCAGCTGTCTGTAGGTATTAAGTAAAATGTAATTGCCACAAATGTATACTGAAAGTGTGAAAGATGTCTTTGACAACCGTATAATGTGGAATAAATAGTTGTTTTCTGGTAGGCCAAAGGCACTATACATAGCTTGTTAGTATGTTTTTGGTAAAGAAAAAAAAATAAATAAAAAAAATCACCCAGTCTGACTATCACACAACAAACACAACACCTTTCAGCCCCACATTCCCGATACGTACCCCGACTGCCTTTAGCCTGCAAGTGGATGTCTGTTCACGGGAATTTAAATTGTTTTTCTTGGCCTCAGACAATGGAATGATAATGGATAATGGTGATCCGCCAGGCATAAAGAGGGAAAAAAGAAAGAAAATGGTCAAGGTTGAGAGAGTAAATTTCCTGGGGTCAGAGGTCTAGGGATTAGCAGATGTCAGAAAGAAAGCTGGGAGGATGGGGCGATGCAGGTGGTGGTGGGGAGATGTCGAGGGCATGTGGAAGTGGGGTAGGGAATATGATCGAGGTCTCAGACTGGGTTCCAGCAGTAACCCCCAGGCCACAGTTGGCGCCTCGTAGACCTACATGAAACGCAGGGTTTACATCCCTTTCTGTCTTCCTGAACCTTATTATTGTGCTTCAATCTAACCAGTTCTTTTCTTCTTTTCCATGTCTGTCCCTTTGTCTTCTGCTAAATCCTCCACAACGTCTGCCTTGTCTTCTACAGGTAAGTGAAACTACAGAAGACACATCAACGTACTAATTTACATGCAGACATTTAGGCATTGTGCACACTCGGCAACCTAAACAAAAGGGATTAATTAGTTGATAGAGATATAGAGATCATGACAGGCAGCGAAAGCCTAAGGAGAGCAATCACTTGATTTAGAACTAATGCCTTTAACAGGATTTTCAACATATGTTTTCATGCCCCCTAAATTACACACTTAAACACGGATCCTACCCAATCCTCCCTGGCTGAGCAGTTAATATTTGTTCTGAGGACCCGTCTGTGTGTGTTTAAGCCCAGCTGGGATCCTGGTGAGTGCAGAGGGAGTGAGAGAGGGACGCTGAAGAGAAAATAAAATGTAGAAAATCAGCTTAATTGGCTTAAATTAAAACGGCACAGGAGAAATTGGAGCGGATGTGGTGTGAGGTTATCTGGAACGATGCACTTGTACAAATATGTGTCTATGTGTGGGAGGGCACCGCGGCAACTTGCTAGTGTTGCCTCAGTTCCTTCCTCTGGGTTACTTGGCACCAGATGGCCTCCCTGAGTGAGGAGCAGCTGAGGAGTTTGACGAGGCCTCGCGAGGCCTCGTGCAGAGATGTGAGAGGCCCCACCTTCCTTACATGTAGCTCTATCACGGGGGTGGAGGTATACAGGCCTTGGGAGGGCCGTTAAACTTTCATCTGCAGTCGTCCTCCCACTCCACAGCTGGTTCAGCCCATATCCGTAGTCCTAAATAGGCCACAGCCAGGGTCACAACCTCTTTGCAGCCATAAAACATACATCACTCCCACAGAACAAGTTCCTCTACTCCATTTTCTCATCTCCCAGTTTTCTCAACACAGATTCTCCCTGTGCACACAATTATTTGAAGAAAACTCTTGGTGTTTTCTCTTATTATATTGGCATTGCTCCACCTGCCTTTTGCTTACAGAGTGATTTCACTCCCACTTTTTGCAGGAAGGCAAATAAAGGCCCTCCTCTGTCTTTCCCACATGTTGGGTATCAAACTCCTCGTTGCCTCCGTGTCTCCATTTCTTAACAGCAAACAACATTCCTCCTAGCTTGGTGTTATCTCCCCAGGGTCACTGTTGGAGGAGAAAGGGAGGTGATCCAGACAGACTCCATCTTGTTGAACCTCGGTCAGATAGGAGCCAGTCAAGGCGTCCTTTGTTCCGACCATGTTGTGTTTCACAGGGGGACGGACACTGAGAGGAGACAAAAGATAATGACAAAGAGAGTATGGTGTAAATCTCTCTGGACTCGGACAGTAGCAGAAACCTTAAGACATGCCCCTCCATATGGAGCGCTCTTTGTGTTTGTTGCAGTCCTCCTGGTTCACTGATCACCTCACATGCTGGTATTACAACGTCTGCGGTTTAAAAAGCAACGAACCAAAAAGAAAAGTTGTGCAGGTTGTGTAGAGCAGGTGGTTCTCGTCGCCGGGCAGCAGTGGAGCATATAGGAAGTGTCCCTGTCCGGAACAGATTGCATGCTGGCAGTTTACTGATAAAAAAAAAATATAGCAGCGTGGTGGTGCAGCTGATGAGTCAGGAAACATTTCTTGTTCAATTCAAGTTCAAAGTGACAGCCCAGCTGAGGTGTATTTGCAAAATACACTGAATCACTGTCAGTTTCAAGAATCCTTGTTGACACTAACTCTTGACTCAACGGTTGAAAGCACCCAAAAATCCAATTACTTAACAGGGCGGAAAAAACAAAAAAACAAAAAAAATCGTTTTGAAATAAATCCAATATACACAAAAAGTAAAAAAAAAAACAAAAAACCTCTACACTTCTACAAGTCTACACTCCTCACCAAAGGCACTTGATGACATAGCGAGAGGGTATGAGAAAACAGAGAGGAAACGTCTGTCCATAAACATGACATGTTTCATCTGTTATGTTGTGATTATTGGAGAAGGCAGCGGAGGTTGTCTGGAGAACATCTTTAATGGCCATCTTCTCTTCTCTATGACTTTCTGGACAGGCTGACACACTGTATCTTAGTAAAACTGTCCAAGTCTGCCAGCAGGGATCCTTCCAGCCTGGATTCTTGTGTGTAATGCTATGAAAGTGTGTATTTGCGTACTATTGTATCATTTTTCATTTGCATGTAGTGTTGGGATCGCATCATGGCAAGGGGCCGATAGTGCGTTTTTGCCCTGGATTTTATGGAGTCACAAAAATTGAGGTTATTATTGAAATGCATCCATCCCTAATCTTAACTACGTGGTTATGTGTTTGTAAATCTTGAAGTCAAACTTTGGACATACAAGAGTCATGCTGCATCAGCGCTGACTAAATCGACAGCTGCACTGTGAAATCACAGTCTAAACAGCTTTTCTTACAGTGTTTTTTTTGTGTACATGCACACTCACTGAAATTACACTGCAGGTATTCTAAGAGGAAAATTGCTCCTGGCTTGATTTGCATGTTTGTGATACAGTACATTCATAGCCAGGGGTAAAAAAAAAAAAGAAAAGATAATGAGTTTTTCACCAGCTGAAGCTGACCATGTAAGCCTGTACTTCTGCCACTATTGTAAAGAATATAATAACAACATATATGTCAATTTATTTGCAGCTTCCCTCGAAATGAGTTAATGTTAAGGGTTTTGCAAAAGCATTCAGTGACATTTTCCGCAGCACTACACTGAATATGTATTTGCAAACCAATATATCAATCCAACGTGCATCTGTGTATTTATTATCATGCATTATGTTTATGCAGCACACGAGTAGGTAGGAGAGAGATTGAGTATCGGGCTTTTCAGTCCTCGTTTTTTTTTATTGCTTCTCCACGTTACACCACACTCCTTATTGCTTGAAAAGTTTTCCGTCTGAGATGACATATAGCAGCTCCACCGTATGCTTCTGTGTCATCCCTGCCAACTCACGGCAGCTTTTACTGTTGGAATAAAAACCTGAAAACTTTCCACATGTAGTTTGTGATTCTCACTCTGGTATTGGCTGATTCTTGTAGCTTTAATTCGTCGTCCTCCTCTGGGTCGACGGATGGAGAGGGCAGGATGGGGCTATAAGATTTAGGTAGGCTTTTTCTTCCAAGCCAAGTTGCAGTGGAACTCTGAACTGCCTGCTAGCTAACCCTGTCAGGACCAGACAGAAGACTCTGCTGGAATGAGACCTGAGGATGACTTGTGTGTCACTCTTGGCTTATATCCTCTCCCTTCGCTGCTTGAAAGCCACAGGCTTAGTGTGGAGGCATGCCGAAACACACAGTGTGGGAAGTGACATTCCTGACATTGTTGCCTGAGTCAGTCGGAAGTAATTGTTTATTTGAATATTCTGGAGCAAGACAGCTTCCCCATGTCAGTTGCTCAGAAAACAAATTACGATGAGCGGCGTTGTTGTGAGAAATTGGGTGACGAATGGAGCTGCAAGTCCCCGTGTGCAGAACTTGGCAGAAAATCCTGCCATGTTCGTAGAGCACAGTTGTAGACACAGACCGGATTTATCTTTTACATGTTGGGAAATGCAATCATGCCCTGACCCAAGAATTTAACCCGATCCTCTTACTGACTCTACATACTTCCACGTCTTGTTGACAGAGTTTAACCTGCGGGGTTAGGGGAACACACAGGTTAATCAGCAAAGTAGTCCGAATAAACACTGGAGACCTTCAATTGCCACATTTCTGTAATAGTTAACTATGCTAAGTTACCCCATGGTCCTTTCTTTGCCCCGATGGTCATGTCCACACAGAATGTCAGTGTCTGGCAGCGAACACATCAAAGACTGTTTACCCATCAAACAGTCTATGCAGAGTGGGAGATGTTTATTTGGCCCTGGGCTCTCGTTCAGCTAATAGGCAGGGCTTCACTCTTGATGAATTGTCAAAAAGAAAGTGCCACATTCCTCCTCTGATGGCACTTTGAGAGTGTTATTGCTTTTTTATTGCTTTCCTCCCTTAATGAGTGGAAGGGAGCCCAATTACCAGCAGAGGCCATCAGGTTTCATCTCCGTAACACATTTCAACCGGAGAGTATTATTATTGTTCATTAGGTTAGGGCCAGAATCTGCGTAGCTAATGAGAAAGCTCAGTAGCCAAGAACCCTCATGTACCAACAAGACCACAATTCAATTAATCAGAACATATTACCTAATAATGCCATGAGAGAGACGCGCAATCATCAGTTCTTATTTTCCTTTCTCCTCTTCCTTTAAAGACACATCCCAGTAAGCTGCACTGTGAGGAGTATTTGTTTAAACAGCGACTCTCAGAAGGAGTTGAGTCCGGTGGAGGACTGTTGAAAGAGAGCTCTGTGTGTTTGTTGGCAATGAGATGAGATTGGGACTGGAGGAGGCCTGCCAACACTGCTGTTTAAGTACACACGGCGTTATTGGGTTACTCCAGGAGGGGTGGGAGTCGACTGGTGGGCTCGGATTAGCGTGGGGGGCAGAGAGCGGACAGCTGGGTGTTTCTGGTGGCACAGGATCGGGCAAGGCGTGTGTTTATGTGAGCGCCCGAGAGGGAAGTATAGAAGAAGAGAATGAAATAAGGAGCGTGCACAGACGCTGCTCAACCATTTTCTCCGCCACATTTACTCCTTCTCCTTTCGGGGCCATTTCTCGTTTATAGTCTGTGGCGTAAACAGGGAACTGTTTCCCTTGGTGTGAGAGAGGACTTCAGGTGAAAAACAGAGGCTATTGCCTCCATCTTCATCCCCAGTGACTCACCTCATCTTCCAGTCTACCAGTCCCGAGCATGCGAATGTCTAATTAGTTCACCGACACAGAACGCAGCCAGAGTAATTGCGCTGAGTGTGGAAACTCAGCCCGTAGCAACCTGGCTTGTGTACACACAAGACTGCTCAAATAACGTGGTGCTGTGGCAGGCGGCCACCGCAATCTTCTCTCCTTTATTTATTCACTTACTCATCCATTGAGTCACTTAGCCCTGGTTGCCATCCTCGCTCTGACGCTTAATCAGATTTACCACGCAGTTAGGACTGTTTCAGTCTTTATGTTGTTCTCTGTGGCTTTACAGCTTTTTTATTTGGAACTGTCGATCATTCTTGCCTCCCCTTTTTTCTTCTGTCTTGTTGTCGTAAGTTTTTTACTGTTTTCCTCGTGGTGACTTTCTGATTTTACGGGTGTAATTTGGGCCACACATTCAATCCTCTTTGATCTGTTAGATGCTTAAGAAATCTTTGTCACCTAACTGTTTGAAAAGACCAGAGTTTGACTCACTGAACAGTGACCCTGGAGGCTGTCAGCCCTTTTAGGAAGGTACAGAAAGAGAAATCCTGTTGCTGACTGGCATGAGTTCACACAGATATTAGCAGATATTTATATAGCTATCCCAGTGTCATCACCTGACTCTTTAGGGATTACAGTGAGGGAAACTGTAGTGCACTTAGGAAATTACACTGTGGCTTTGAATGTATCAGGGTTATTACAAATGATAGACCACAAAACCATCGACACAAAAATCATTTGTTGTGCTGCAAATACAGAAAGAGACATACAGGTTGTGGTTCACACAGTGTACAATCACAAATACATTGGGGCTCACACTGAATGTACAAAATAAAGGAGGATAAGTCGTCTCTGAAACAAATGGAGAGACTATTCACTTCCCTCGAGACAGCAGTATTTAGTAATGTCACCTGGGGCAAGCGGGAGGGGGTCAGGAGTCGGGGGGGGTGAAAATGGACCCATCTAACCTTCACCATCGTTCATCATGATGGCTGGTTTAAGGGAGGAAGGAGGGAGAAAAGGAGGCTGGATTGGAGAGGAGGACGGTTTGAGCATGGGGGTCCAGGTTTCCTGCTATGATGGATCGGGGATGTTTAAAGAGAATAGAGCACTTGATGCTAGTGTGGCTGCAGAGCAGGAGAAAAAAGAACGAGACTGAATAAAATGATTCATCACTAGGGAAAAGGTATTAGTCTGATTGAAGGACCAGTAAAGAGAGTAAAAGAGAGGGAGGGCTGGACAAGAGGGGGGGGGGGGCAGAGGGAGTGACATAATCTCAGAGGTGTAAAGGTGAAGATTTGGTAAAAGAAGGAATTAATGCCAGCCAGCAGATGGAGAGTATTCCAGGGAATGTTGAATAATCACGCTGAGTCTAAAGAGAACTGGGGGGAATGGGTATTGTTTTGTCTTATCCCTCGCCTTCAAAGTAACATTTTTTTCCTGCTGTCTGTCTAGTGGTGGGTCGTGGGTGTTACGGGGATTATGAGTTTTGCCAGGCAGGCCAGGGTTAAGATGAATGGTTGTCCTTTTGGATCCAAGATGGTCATTATCATTCCCACATGGTGCCGCCAGATAAAGCCCCCAAAGCCTTTTTGATTCACACGGGTTTGTTGTCCGTCTCATTTTTCTTTTGTTTCTTTGTTTCCTAAGTAAATGCGGCACTGCTTTATACCTCCTACTGGAGCAGATTGAAGCCTGTCGTAGCTCGTTTTTTTTTTTTTTAGTTTTGCGTGCATGGTTTTTAGGACTGAGTCAGTGACAGCGGTAATAGATGAAACACCAGCAGTTCCTAAATCATTACGCGTAAATGATTTTGGGCAAAAACTGTTAGAATTAATAAATCAATTGAGTGCTCAATCACAGTTTTGACAGACAATTATTTTTTTAATATGAAAGCATTTGTCATTTTCCAAGTTAAAGTAACATTTTTGTTTATAGCCCTTTAAAATGTCACATTTTGTCTTTTTTCAAATGAATTTAATTATTCCTGCTGGTTAGACCCATAGTAATGAGCTCTTCCTACATATTTACTTAGAAATATGCCAACAAATTAGAAATGAATTGTGTTTCTAAAAGCAGGTATTCATCAGCTGTGTCATATGTTGCATATGAGGGTTTTGTGATGCACTGACATCAATGGTTTTT
Organism: Stegastes partitus; assembly: GCF_000690725.1. NCBI lineage: Eukaryota > Metazoa > Chordata > Actinopteri > Pomacentridae > Stegastes > Stegastes partitus. The sequence goes on from NW_007577809.1 coordinate 822,911, forward strand.
GGCCAAGCGTTATTTTTGTCCATAGCGAGACACAACAATAAACGTCTTTCCATCTGTTGCCTTGGTAGCAAATAACAGGGTTTAAAACCATTTCTCACTTGGATTCTCTTAATGGCTATCTCGTGCTCATTCTTCTCCAATCAGAGGCCGGTGTGATTAGCCATGTCAGTCACTGGTAAAAGCCCCTCATACACAGCAGCGCTGCAGTTTTCAATCTGAATAGACTTGGGAGGAAACTCTCCAGTGGCAGTCTGGACACTGGAGCCATTCACATTCACATCCGCTTTTGTCATGTCACTTCAATATTGTAGTATGGAGAAACATGTTGACATTCCTCTCCACAGGATTATTGTCAGTCTTTGTGCTGTCCATTAGGGCCAAGCTGCACATTATTCTCAGCAAATAATAATACACCCAGGCTTCACTACATGATTCTCTTGGATGGAAATGGGCTTTAACTGACAAGGAGATGAAATGTCAGACTGTCTGGCCAGCTCACTGGCAAATGGAGCTAGTTTAGACAATTTCAGTTCAGCCCAGTTTTGATTGCATGTGTGTATATGCAAGTGGAGCTGACAGCCAGTGGTGGTGATCCGAGTGTACGTGCGTATGTCTGGTCATGCATGCTGATGTGTGTCGATGTATCTGTTCACGCTGATGGTAAAAAAGACAAATGGTCCACTCGGTGATGCACTTTCCTTCAGCCTTTTGCCCAAACCCTACCCTCCTCCTTTGTGGCGCCCATGGTTGCTCAGCAGCGGACACAGGCCTCAGCTAAGAGCATCTGGGGTGCTATGATTAAGTATTAATTCAGGCGTGTGATCGATTTCCCTCCAGCTTTTGCAAAAGAACTGTGCGCAGAGGGCAATGTTCAAACCTTGACTCGGATTAGTGTTCAGCAACAGATCTTTTTTTGTGTTTTACTGTGGGCGCAATGTACAATATTCACTGCTGAATTGACCAGACAGACCACACACAAATAAAGATTTGTGCCTTCTTGTATCATCATCACATTAAGTGCGCTTGTTTTCCCCAAACACAAACCTCAAACACTTCTCAGATATATTAGTTTAATATCTACACAATGTTTATTTGCATCCTCATTTCATGAAAAGGTGATGTATTGTTTCATTTTGATTGTGAGATGAGACATCATCTTTCTCTTCTTCTGAGAGTGGCCAACAGGAGATGTGTCCCTATCCCTTCACCTCTCCCTCTGCAGATCACTTGATCTCTGACCTCTTCTCAGGATAGATTGATTCAGTCAGTGGAGAGGCCTCCCCAACACATCTCTAACCCTGCAGGTCACCAATTAGGCTGTACGTCCGTCATCCAGCCAGCCATCCTAAACCCCCCTTTTCCTGTAGATGATAGCCTGCCACAGGGAGGCCATATTGGCCCTGTCCATTTGTCTTCATCAGGGACTATCGTAGTAGAGGCCTCACTAGCCCCAAAGGGCCCCCCATCTCTGGTCATGTCTCACTCACTGCCTCTAACTTTCTCTGAGAGGTCCATGCATATTCTCATCAACCTTTACCTTGAGAGGCACCTGATAGTCAGTAGAATGGCAACCTATTACACTGAAACAGTTTTGTTTTCAGCATGACAATGAAGAGCGAGAATGGGGTGCAAGCAGAGGACAGCACGCTGGATAACGATGGCTTCGGAGGAGCCGTGGTGCACTGAAGCGTACAGTAGGGCTTTGCAGGCCAGTATATTTCCCTGGAATTGGAGAGTGTGAAACAAGACTGAAATGGCAGGCAGAGGCCAGTTAATGGGCCTGTCAACAGAGCCAACCTTTGAGTTTACTGTTTTAGTATCATTTTCTGTGCAGGCGTGTGGGTGGGTGTGTGTGTGTGTGTTACAGTGCGTATTTCTGGCCACGTAAGCATACATGTGTGTACATATGTGTGCATGATGGCCTGCTCCCTCATCACTCAAGCTGAATGGACATCAGCCAGCAGTGAAATTAGACTGTCTCTCCCTCAGTGGTGGACTGTCACTACTGAGATGGAAGGAGGCTGAGCGGTCTGGTCCCAAGGCACTTTTAGGGGAGGCCCATTTTGAAGCATTTAATGTTTGACAAACACTGACATACTGTCAGAAGCACAATAACCTACAAACACTGTGTGAAAAAGGTATGGCAAAGCCAGAGCACAGGGCCACAGACTCAAAGTCACACACCCATTAAATCAGGCAAGCAGCAGCTCTCTATTTTATCTAAAGGCCTCCATTTGGCACCAGCTTAGAAACTAGCGGCTCAAATTCCAGTAAGCCAATTCATTTGATTGCCTGATATAGTGGGGACAATACGTTTTGTTACTCAGATTTAGTGATTTTTGGAGTAAGGTCTCAATGGTATTAATTTATCCGAAGGGCATACTTCATCCACTCCTCCAAGACAACAAATGCCCAAAAGAGCCAACCTTATTGCAGAGAAGATTTTGAATAAACACATACATGCCAATAAAACTTCAGTTTCAGAGATGTGATTCAGGTTGTGCAGGCATGTGCATGTGTCGACACATGAATTTCAAGGTTAATCTAAAGTCCGACCTCTCTCTCTCCAAGCTTGTAATTATAAGGTTTGGTAATTACTGTGGAGATAATCTTTTCTGTTTCTCTCACTGTTGGCATCCCCCATCACTCTTTATGTTCTCGGCATCTAATGTACAACTGTTCTAGTCCATTATTTCTTTCAAACTCACTTGCTAAACAGTTATTTCTGTAAACATTCTTTTTGAAAGGCTTTTTTATTCATTTTGTTCCAGTGTGCAGAGAAGCACACGCGGGGCTTAGAAACAGCTGCCGACACACAGCATGTTGTGACTTTATGGTGATATTGCTCATGCACTCCCTAAAGCATCTCTTTGTCTGATGGCTAAGTGGAGTGAGGTTACAGTCTCTTATTTTATCAGGCTTTTACCACTCCTCCGCTTCCCCCTCTCTCCCATTACAGGTCATCCTGCGGCATCTCCCGCCGCTGCGCTTAAATGTTTAAAAGCCTTTTCCCCTTCAGCTTTACTGTTTGTTTACCTATTTATTATTTTACCATCCCCTTTATACAGTCTGTTATAATATTACGCTATCTCTTCTTTTTCTCTTTTTATGTGGCTTGGGTTTTTTTTTGTTTTTTTTACTGTGTTTGTGTGCTCTGATGAGAATAAGTGTCTAGCCAGGTGCTTGGCCTGGCATTTATACGTGTCTATCATTGGCCCTAACACCAGACCAGATATGTCCACTGAGAACTGAAGGAAGCCATTTTTCTTTATATACGATATCTTTTTTCCCAGTTAATTTATACAGCTTATTGGATTTCTCAGGTCCCATTCTTAGCGTGCCCTGTGATCCTGTAGTTTATACAAGGTCTGGTTGTCCTTGCAGATTTAGCCACTTTAATTTGCGGTTGCCCATAAATGCTGTGTTGATTCACAGCTGGTAATTTAGCGTGTGGCCACGAGGGGAGTGGACGGGCCCCGGTTCCTGGTCATTAATAGCGAGGCCGGGACAGAGAGAGTGTGGAGAGTCCTCCAGACTCCATTGATTCACCGTTTCCATGCTGCATACTGATGCAAGCCGCCCTACCTAGTGCTCAACCACCACAGAGGGTAGAGGGTGTGGATAAAGGGAGAAATACAAAAAATGTCTTGGCCTCACCCAGATTATTATAGCCTCTACTGAGTAGCATTGCAGCTCCCCACTCCAAAAAGGTGACTGCACTTTAGAAAGTCTACATTTTGGCCTCTTACGTTGACTCCTATTGATCTCGGAGTTTACTCAGACAGCTGTAGAACAAAGAGGTGTGCATAGCAGGTGTCTCCATCATGTAGGATTTAATACCTCCAGTTTGTGATGAATTGGTGCTGTGTTCGTAGAGCGAGCCACGATGAAGACTAATAGGTCATTAGCGTCCACTAAATCACTGTTGATGTTCAGTGAAAACAGTCATGACCTTGATGGTCCGTTCAGACAACCCGGGGGTTCAGGCAGCTCAACCCTTAGGGGTTAAAGGTCGACTAAAACAGTTAATAGAGCACAGAGTCGCACCTGACCCGACCCCACTGTGACCTGAGACGCACAGATTGGCCACCACTTGGAGTCTGAGCTAATCAGTCAATCCAGATCCTCCCACACTGATACAGTACGTACACAATCGGTCATCATGGATACTAGAGTGAAGAAGGTGCAGAGTATTTTCACTGAAAAATAAGTTTCTTGAATAATTTTGGTAATTTTCCTTAAAAAACAGAAACTTTAATAATCTCAACAGACACTTCAACAGATTAATTGGGGCTGAGAAACATGTGCATATGTTTGTTTTAGAGGCCCCTTTCTTCTCAAACAAAGAGTCTGGTGCTGCCAGCTTTGTTGCACCTCTGTGCTCCAGTATGGTGGCTGTGTGTCTGCTTGGCCTATGTGTCAGGGCTGCTGAGGCCCTGTCGCCTCTCCAGGGAGTCTCCCTCCACTTGCTCACTTCATCCTCCTGCTGTTGCTGCCTTGTGGGACACGGAGGCACACAGAGCCCAGATTGAGCCACTCTTGCTTGGCCCTGCTCCATTCCTCCAGCGACGCTAATTACATCTCAAATGGTAATAGATGAGGCCTCGTTAGCAGCTCTCACTTCCTTGAAAGATTCACAAACATACATCAGAGGGGCCACTGATCTGTCTGAGCTCCCTCCTTCAAAGGCCGGACTTCACAGGGAGCTGGGGGCCCGATTCGCTAATTACTCCTGCAGTTCCACGCTGCTGCCCTGCACAGCGCCTGCACCGAGCAGACAGCGCTTCTCGCATCACCAGCGCTACTCTCAGACATGCCTACCCTCAAACCCAGGCCAAACTACATAGGCGTGTTAAATCTATAATTCAATGATCAAATTAGCTCACTGTCTATTTTTGTCTCTCCGTAAACCAGCTGCTAATGCGATGACACTGCAGAAATCATTCCTCTCATAGTCACTGACAGTTTTGTCCTCAGTTTTTAGAACCCCCTGCCTGTTTAAGGGGAAGACAAAGAAATTTGATGTTAATATAGTTCACAGGGGGAAAAAAAACTGACATTAATATGCCATTAGTGCTTTCCCTAACAAAATTATTAGTTTAATTAAGGCTTAAGTTTGTTATTAAATTATCTTACCATAGCGTATGTCATTTTCTGCGCTCGGTATTAGAAATGTAATTTTATTCTGCAGAGATTCACTTAATTGGATGAAAATAGATCTGAAATTCTGACTGTGTTCACTCAAGTGTGTCATCACTTTCTCAGATGTGAACTGCTATGTGTGAATGTGTGTGTCTGTGTATATACAGTATGAATGTTCCCATGCTTGTGTGTTTTTTTTTCTGTTTTCTGAGTAACATAATGTATTTTGTGGGGTTTTTTTTTGTGTATGTGTGTTTGTTTGTTGCTATTGTATATTTTTCACCTTTACCTGTTGAAAGCTGCCAGTCCAAATGATGTATCACCGTGAAGAAAAGCTGCTCTGCAGGCTTGTTAAGCCTGGGTGCATATAAGGTATTGATTGGTATATACCTCTATGTGGCTGGCTTCTCTTCATTGTTTAAGTGATTTCATTCCACAGAATCCCATTAGATTTCATTATCATTTGTGTTTTATTCGCTGGCTGTTGTGAGGGAGATAGAGTCAACAAGAAGATTAGACGCTGCTCTAATTGTGGTTTGGTTTACAGTGGGCCTGTTTGCCTGCATCGATCCGCTGCGAGAAATAATAATAAAATGAAAGTAAAGCGATGCAGGGAAGGAAGAGGCGGCAAACGAGCAGGGCCTTGTTACTGAAGGAATGATGTATTGATCGTGTCTGACAGGGTGCTGTGGACTGATCAATCCTGATGGGCACGAGGAGCCTGTTAGGAGATTCTCCTGGGTCGTCAGGGTCACTCAGACAACAAGCAATGGGAAAGAAATTAACTCATCAAGGAAAAGGGGGAGATGGAAAGATTGCGGGATGCATGATTAATCAACAGAAAAAAAATGTTGGGGTTATGTAGAAACGGTGAGCATGCTGTACATTTATGTATGAATGAATAATTGGGCTACGACACCCATACAAATGAATTTCCGACAACACAGCCGGTGTGTACAAACGTATATGTGCCTGTGCTTGTCCAAATTTTGATTTACTGGGTTCAGTGCTTCCTCGCCTTTTGAGTGATTTAATGTGAGCCATCCTGCATTATGTCAAAATAAAAGTAAATTATTCAGGAATGAATAGGAAAACCACTGTAGTCTAACAGGTAAAACAAAAATTTAAACGGCATAATAATGGTAGAGATGCAGCAGTATCCACGTCCACTGTCCTGCATTTATCCAGAATGCATTTCTTCTTTTCCCTTGAGTACACTATGCCTGGTCTTGCCTGAGCTAATTGATAGCCTGTACATTCATTTAAGTCAGACATGAGTGGCTGCTATTAATGAAGGTGGAATTTGCTGGTCTGACAGTGAAGTGAGGGCTCACGGGAGAGTGATCTACAGCTTGAGGCGCCGTCTCGAGGCAGAAGCAGGAGAGGTGTAGAGTAGAGCAGCCATTACATTTCAAGAAGGCATTCACTGTGAACTCTGAATGAATCCATTTTCACACTAAAATTACCTCTATAAATTGGTCTAGGACCCATTTTCTGCATGTAGAGTAGAAACGTGAGCAAAGTTTTCCTCCTCAGCTGGCTTGGACAAAACTCAGGGGATAATGATGAAATGGGCCGAGGGGTCACTCTGCAGTGGCAACAGTAAGACAGGGTTTGTTTGTGCTCTATCTGCACAGATCGATAGGTCCATCCGCGCTTGGTACTCCATTTGCATTTAGCCCGCATAATTGCTGGCATTAATAGCACACACATTTACAAAGTATTGTCAGCCATGAAGTGATTATGGTAATCAGCAGATGAATTTGAAAAGGCAATTTTAAACCGCTATGTTTTTTCTGGGTTTTTTTTCCCCCTCAAATGAGTTGATCGACTTCAATCATCTGAGTGCTCCAGGGAAGAGTAGCCATCAATTATTTGTGTTAATGACAGGTTTTTAGCTGGGCAGGGGTGTTTGCACAATGATGTGATGGAGCAGATACGCGCACGGTGTTTGTTTCGGCGTGTTTGTTGGTATCACGGTGCTTCAGGGTCGTGTTGATGTAAAACATGCAACAATTACCTGGTGAGATCTGACTCTTGTGGGCAGTGCTAAGTGCTGGTTGTCACCGTGGCATGGTTAGGTCAGGGGTGCGCAGCCACGGCAAAGTGCTCACATGTCACCTTTCTACTATTTAAACTGAGGCACTTTGCCCCATCCCCACGTCTCCCCCACTGCCCCTCATATTTAATTCAGTAGCAACCCAGGGAGCAGAGCAGGGTGCCTCCTCAAACGCTGTGCTCGGACAGGGGCCGACCTTTTCTTGCTCTAATAACAATGATTCTCCCGCTGACCGAACCGTCTTCACAGACTCATTAACGTATCTTAGAAGTATGCATTTTAACCATCATTATTTACTTTTTGATCCAACTAAAGGGGCGGGGTGCGGAGGTCCACGCTGAAATGGAGGATGCAGTCATGCATGAGTGGAGCTCCTAGCTCTTCATTTAAAGACCACTTTGGAGGAGGAGGAGGAGGATGCTGCTTTCTTGTGGCTTGTTATGCTTCCCCCCACATTCAGACATGCTGTATGAAAATACAGCCCTCCATCCTTGCTATCGTGGATTCAGTTATTCAGTTATTCATGGCTTGAGGCTGAATAATGAAAGATGGCAAAAAAACACTTCACTCCGTTTCTCTCCCTGCCTCTCTCTCCTTCTGTCTCTTGACTGGATTGCTACTTAGTTCTTAACTCCTATTGAGCAGGGGCACCCCGAGCATCAGTGGAATCAATAACGCTGGGAGAAAAGTCACTAAAATGACATTTGATATTCAATAATGCTAATGAAACTTGAAAATGATTAGGTAATCTATACTAATCAAAACGCCCAAATCAGTGTTACACAAGCATGCAAATACACACCTACACAGAGCGCACACAGCCTTCTTCTGTCTGCCTTTCCCCCAGAATGCAGAATCATTTATCTTTCTACACTATTTTTCAGCCATACAGTATGTTTGGTGAGAGCCTCAGCATCTTGACAGTGATCTGTGCCATCAAAGAGCCCAGAGTGATGCGGCACATGAATACAGAAGTAGCTCTTTTGACGGCTGCGGCGGAGCAGAGGCTTGCACAGCACGGTGGCTGCGATTGCCACTACTCTGTTCTGCTCTTTTATGTGGCTGTGGGAGATGGAGGTGTTTGAAGACAGGGATAAGGCTGGTGTTGTGATGCTGTCATCCAACCGCTTCATTCTTTAGCTGCAATCATTTGAAGGCAAGAAAATCATCCCTGAGACGTGCCGTAAAGAAATAATCTTTGTTTAATTACATGCGATACAGAGGGAGACGATTTTCTCGCATCGCCCGAGATCTAACTGCGTGATTATATGCGTTGAAAGATACACCCATACAACATGTGGTTTCTGTTGTGTAGTGGATCGCCTTTGTTTTCATGCATAGTGTTATGAATTAGCCCTCGCAAAAACAGACACGCAGTGATTTTATACTCATTTATCTTGATTAAGCCTCCTATGGAGAACACATTAACCCAGAATACATGATCACAGTAATTTATCCCCCAATAGTCCTTATTTCTCCACATGTACCTGCTGGGCTGTGTGTGTCCAGCAGGGGGCAGACAGCCGGGCAGGCAAAACACAATCTTGTGGAAGCTGTTATCTGTATGTGTAGCTCTAACTGAGAGAACTGATAAAACCGCACACGCTAATTGGGTTTTACAGCAACCACTATCTCACAATGCTCTTTCATTACCCAGGGGACAGAGTGTCTGGTTGTTTCTGTGTTCATACAGCGGCTTTACCGCATCTGTGTGTGTGTGTGCGCGCAAGTCCGTGTTTGTACGTATGTGCCTGTATCATATGTGATGTGTGTCAACCACCCCCACTGATCTGAGAGTGCTGTGCCTGCGTGCAATCAGGGATTCCAGCGGCGGCAAGAGAAACAGCTCAAGTGGTGTCTGTGGCCACACTACAGTAAATGTCCACCCCAACGACAGAAGTTCCCCCCTAATGGCTCCCCAGCGTCCTGCTTTCTGGGGTTAGACATGACGATTTCAAATGTCATTGTATCACGCTGACCTTTCAAGGACCTGGAATTAATCAAGGAAAAAAATGTGCCTTCTATCTTAAATGGCAAGAATTGTCACCTTTGATCTGAGCATTAGGTGGAATTGTATTCAGAAATGAACTGATTTTAGGATGGGTCAGTGTCCACAATGATTGCAAAAGGTCTGTGGTTTTGTTATTATCCTCAGGATGTAACATAATATAATATCTCATGTGTTTTGGGAGAAAATACATATTTTTGGTAGTGCTGTATTTTTTGCCTTTTTCTTCCCAATGATTTTCTACAGTGTGAGTTTTCTAAAAAAATAAAGGCCATTTGTAGGAAAAATATAAACTACTTTGATATTCTCCATTTAAACCCAGCTGAACATTTAGTGAGTTAGATAAATCCCATATTTTTGAATCATTAGCAAACTAGGTGTCCACTAAATAAAAGACAACCCTAAGTAATCCTTGCAGTTATTTGAAATTAAAACGTTACATCTGCACAAATTGAACACTGTCATGATTTTGTTTATAGTAAGTACCTACTTACATCTTGGGCATTGTAAGGACTCAGAGCTTTTTGTTTAGAAATTCATAAATAATTCTGAACAGTAAATCTTTACAGATTTTTCCTCATTTATAGTTTCCCAAGGAACACTTCATATTTAAAATACGTCTGCATCCCTGAGTCATAAAGCCTCGTTGCTCATTATCAGCAAGTATCCCTTGATGCCTTTAATGTTCTCTGTGGTGGAAACACACTTGAGAATACCATTTTATTTTATTTCATTTTATTGCTCTTGCTAGACACACGAACAAAGCTTCAGTATCAAACGCTCACAAGCGTCTTTCACAGCAAACATGTTGGGTCACAGCCATACAAGCTACACCCTCCTTCTATCTTAAGCAGTTCTGGCTCAGTAGGTGTAGCTCATTGAATTATTAACTAATTGCCAGGTGAAATCAGTATTGATTGTGTGTTGCTGAGCAGCGAGGGGTAATAGTAGCACATAGCTGGTCGCAAACTGGATTCTCTTACTGGGTCATGTGAAAGCTGGGGACTGTAAAGATAAAGGACACTGCGTGGGTGGAAATGAAAATGCTCGCCTGTGCACACGCGCACATACAGTATCTTCTCACTGTTCTGTCTTTGCTGCAGAATCTTTGCCCTGGAGAGTTGTGGGATCACTGTGCTGTGCTGCTGTTGAGCCACTGTCTTGTCCTTGCTATGTAGGTCATTGGTGCCCTCCAACGATATCTTATCCCATCTGCAGTGCAGTCAATACTGTTGACAGAACTCCAAATAGCTTTGGATTAGAAGTTGCCTCATTAGCTTTGTTTCTTTGCCGAAATAATTAACCTCACATCTCCGGCCCGCAGAGATACATCGGACAAGTTTGTAGCACCAACGCAGTATGAAACGACACAGTTTCATCTGCCTTTTTTTTTTGATGTGGTGCCTGAGAAAATTTAAGAGGGGGATAAACCAGGAGGAGAGAAATGGAGAAGCTTAAAAAGAGGGAGGGCTGAGGGCCAGAGCAGAAATGGTTTAGACACAGCGCTCTGCACTGATCCTGAGCATGGCAGCCAGTGGTGTGTTTCAGATTGTTTTCCATTTGCATGATAATATGAGCATGGATTGACTCACACGCAGACACACGCACACATGCACACACACACCAGGGTTATTACATACAGACTGATGCTTCCAACAGGCCAGATTACCTGAGTGAGTATCCTGGGTTTTACTCCATGCCCTGAAATGAATGAAATTTAGCCCATTAGCACGCAGGTTACATAAGCCTCGCATACAGGTATATCCAGCTGCACTAAGGCAGTAAGCTGATTACAGATGGAACTAAGACAATTACTCCTCTGTGCTGCAATTAACATGAATTGGATTGCAAAATAGGAATGCGATGATACAGACTCTCTCAAGATGTGGAGCTCCTTAGCGGAATGAAACAAGAGAACTTAATAAATCATCTCAGAATACATCCTGAAGTCTTTCATATTGCATATAAATGTACAAATATCAGCTGGACAGTTATTCTTCTGTGTCTGTTGGTGGGTTTTTTTAGTCTAGCAGTTTTTTTTTTTTTTTATCTGACCAAATGTAATGGACTGTATATGAGTCCCATTTCAGTGAAGTATAGCGTGATCAGGTTGTTATTAGTGCTGTTGGTGCATCGCTCTGCCGTGTGCTGGGCAACTGCTTTCCATACAAACTGACAGGCTCTGCAGCCCCGACACTTCAAACTGTAATTTGTGTGTGTGTGTGACTGTGTGGTACTTAGGTGAGCCTAATGTAGCAGTGATTTGCTGAGCAGGCAGCAGCACCGCTACAATTTATCCCGAGTATTTAGATGTTATGTGCAGCATTCAATCATGCTTCAGCAGACATACATAAAGTATATTGCACATCTTCAGGGTGATAGCGTGCTGGTTGTACAGAGGGGAATTTTCAAACGCACTGTCTGACTAAATAGGGAATTGCTTTTTCCCCCTCAGTCATAACCAGCCTACACATACATATACAGTGGGAGATAACAGGAAAAAAAAAAAAAGGAAAAAAAACAACACCCGTGGGTGAGGCTGTTGTAAAGGTCATCTCTGTATCCAGTTTAATTTTTGCTCTTCCTCAAGAGTTAAGATCTATAAAGTGATCAATAAATCTCTTTAAATGTCTCTGCGTCTCGGCTGCATGTGATTTAACACCCCACCTCTCCTGCTTTCTGTTCAACATACTGACAGACCTCAGCCTTCCTCCGCTCACAAATCTAGCTATATCATCTCCTGCCCAGTGCCGCCCACCTAGAAAATTTGATGGATATCAGAACTGGTTCAAAGTCCTCTGTAAGGTTCTGCTCCAGAACCATCAGGTGATCCCCGCTATGGCAGATGTGTCACCTGTGATCTACAGTGGGGGAACAAAGTGTCCTTAGGTGTGGGATTCTTCCTTTCAGGCAGTATTGATTGAAGGACAGATGATCTGAAGAGGCCATTAGGAGGATTGAGGATGGGGGAAAAAGCAAGGAAAGACCCCTGTAATCATTATGCCGCATACAGCGGTGCCTCCAGCGTCAGCCGCACATGCTGATTTTAGCACAGGCAGGACAGTAAAGTAGGATTAGTTCAGAATTTACAGCAGCAGTGTGGGATAGAGATCAGTGTTCTGTTGTGTTCATTTAGATTCTTGTTTGTACCCATTTGCTGCCGCCATGTTGCGGGGTTGGCTCTGCATCTGCACCAATGTACACATGACTGCACACTGCTGATGGGTGGGGCTCTGTCACAATGAGCACAAGTAGGCATCGTAATGGCACACACACAAACACACTGAATTTTTATGATGTTTCCTAGTATCTTCATGGTCCAGGCATGTAGATTGGCGTCTGGGGAGGACAGCTGAGTATAGTAAACTGGGCTATCTACAGCTGTTGCAAACACCTCCTTTCCTCTTCCTGCTTGTCCTGCAGTACGGTGTAGAGCACGCCCACACTTTCACTTGGGGCTCATCAGACCAAGCTAGATAAAAGCTGCTCAACTCCAGCCGAGAGCTTAATTAAAACGAGCCTGCCATCGCGGAGTGACACCTTTTACAAGCTCCTAACGGCTCTCTGTCCACCGTTACTGCCAATCCAATTATAGACCAAAACAATAAAATAGACACAGAAGGAAGTGCAGCAAACAGGCGGGCATAAAGAAAAAGACAGGGAAGCTATAAAAGATTATATGAAGCTTTGCATGGTGGGCTACAGAAAGAAGCTGCAGAGGTTTCATTTTCACCAGAGATGCTCATGTAAGTATGCCACACCGGATAAGAAACTCAGCTCCTGTGTGGATGTGGGTGTGTGTGTGTGTGTGTGTTTGTGCAGTCTCAGAGGGAGTCTCGCCCTGTTCTCTCAGCCTGGACACAGTTCAGCAGCATCCTGGGGATTATCTTTCCCTGTGGAAGGGCACTACCTCAATGTCATTAGGGCCAGAGCTCACACAAATATGCTGAGGAAACACAGCGCTATCACCACACATAAACAGCACAAGCAGCATTTTAGACCTATTTATTTCCGGCCTAGCAATGGATCTTCTCCTTTGGTTTGACAGTGTGTCACAGCTGGATTTGTGACATCTGTTCCACTCGAATAGCTACATGAGAAAACTGTGGGGGGTTATACATATTAACTATAGCACTGCAGGTGAGAGCCAGAGTTGGTGAGGGTGAAAAATAATGAGATATTAAGACATTGTTTGAGAAGGAGAACAAGATGGCAGATGAAAGAAGGTATTTTGACCACGAGAGTTGAATTTGCATGAAAAGAAACTTGTTTTACAAAACTGTATCTTTGATAGGAATCAATACAAGCAGTCACAACAAGAGATAGAGAGCTGCTGAAGGGAGTTTGCTTTTCCAAATGTTCCAAAATACAGCCTATGATTTGGCTCCTACCATGCCATATTCTTGGCACTACTACACTCATAATCATAAAACTCCAGCGCTTGCCGTGCCATATTATCTATCACGTTTGGATAGATCTGATGCAATAGGACACTGATATGTTGGAGAGAAGACATTAACGGCAGACGTTTGTCTGTCTGCCCAAGCGCACTGCTTCCTCTCCTTTTCCCCCTGTTCTCACCTTACTTCCTGTCCGCTCTTCCTTTACTCGATGCAGGAAGCAGACCCACCTGCTCCATCATGATGCCTCACTACCTCTGTCTGCACTGTCCTCTGTGCTGGAATTGGCAGGAAATCAATCCCGCTCTCATCTACAAACTCCCCCCCTGCCGCCCATCCCTTCTTCTCCTTCCTCCTTCACGTCTTACTCCCCCTTCCGGCTGTAAAGTGTCCATTCTGGACTGAGCGCGAGCATCAGCACAACATCATGCCTTATCGGAGGCGGCACAAAGGCCCATGGGCACATTGTTCATCAGTATCAGCCAGCTCCAGTTTCAGCACACTGTCTGCATCTGCCAAGCCCCCCAAACACATTCATGACCATAAACAAGACAACAGAATGAAAACTGGAGTGGCCACCGAAATCATTTTTGGGGCAAAATGCATCTTTAATTGTAGCGCCTGCTAATTACAGAGTGCTATGAGAATGGGAAAAAAGATAGAAAGGAGGATAGAGAACATCATGATTTATTATGCAAATGTATTCCATTTTAGACACAATTAAGTGATTAGAAAGCTGTCGCTCTCTGCGCTCTTTCTTCTCCTTGTCCTTACTTGTCTTTTTCTTTGCTTTTCAGCATATTACTGTAATGAAGCCATTACTTCTTCAAGTGAATTTTAATGAGTTTTTAAATAACATTTTAATGAGCTATACATTACCATAAAGCATGGATTAGGCTAAATTGAATTGTGTGCGTGCGTGTGTGTGTGCGTGAATGTGTATGTATGTGTGTGTTGGTATTGTTATAGGGTGTAAAGGGAAGAGGTTCATTAAGAGTTAATTATATTGTTTCTCAGGAGCCACACCACACATTTTTCCTGGCCAGCAGAATTGCCCACTGTGGTCTTGCTGTCATTACTGTGCTGCTCGGGGGCTTGTTAGGCCAAATTAGGGGTGCCGTTTGAAAAATGAGCTTTGAATGAGACTGCTGGTTAAATAAAGATGTTTGTTTAGGCTTATCTACTGAATCAGAGGTAGAAGCACAGTGTGAGATATGAGTGTGATGGAATTTCGGCCATTCATTTACATTCAGCCTCATCCATTCAGCACCTTTGTGCTCATCACCACCTCTTGAGTTTGACCTTGATCAGGCATCCTCTTGTCATCCCCTGTTGTGTGGTGTTACGTCTTGCCTCTTTTTTTATTTTTTCCCTCAGCGTTCTCACCAGAGCACAGAAGCCCTGTCTCCTTTATTCCCTCCAAGGCTCTATTAAAGATGCACATTTCATATGGTATCACCACCTGTGATTCCCCCCCTCTATAATATCACTGCCAGCCATATGATTCTCTTTACTTTCACTATTTTCCATATTTCCTGCATCTTATCGGTGGAAAGTGACAGTGTTATTTACAATCCCTTAGCTCAGGATTTGCAGATAGGGAGAACGGCGGTTGGAGATCATATCAGAACGTGGCCATGGTAGTCTGCATGTATATGGCTTCATCTGCAGAACCTCATCTGCAGTCAGCGCAGAGAGAGAGCACTGACGAGGCAGCGTAAGTGAGCGGAGGGGGCAAGATGCAACACACGGGACAATGCTCTGGGATTGGAAAAAAAAAATAATGAACTGACAAGATAGAAGAAAAAGAAAGACAGAGAATGACCCCTGATGACGGCGAGAAGAAGGCAGACAGAGAGAGATGGTTATGAGTTGTGCTAATGATGAGAGTCTCTATTCAGCTCTCAGAGGAGGCGCAGCCTTGGGCACGACCAGACGGCCATATTTTTGCAGCTGTTTCTCTGGTCTGACCTGCAACCCCTCAGCGGAGGAATACAGGGGATATGTGTGAACCTGCTGCTTGCCTGCCTGCTGAGGGGGTAATTTCTACATCTGGATGGGGGGCAAAGGTTAGCTCTGGCCGGTGGGAGGGCAAATGAGTGAGTCAGAGCTGGAGAAAAATCTTGCATCCAGACAAATGGAGCATATCTCCTTTCAGTGCTGTATTATATAGTGTGGCATTATCCTTCTCCTGCCTTCAGCGTCAAGAGTAATACAAAACATCAATGACAGCACATAGAGGAGATTTGGTATGTTTTGTCAAGTGACATATATATTGTCTCTCTTCTCTAAGGGCGGAATTGAAAATGGTGGTATTGTAATAGCACTCTGCCGGATGAAGCGCAAAAAAAAAAAACACTCGAATGAAATGATATTATAGCTTGGAGCTACCTCTTTACAGCTCTCCCAGTTTGTGTGTGCATGGTTTATTTTCTAATCAGAGTGTGGGTAGAAGGTGGTAGGTTTGGGTGCCGGGGTATGGCCTCGGGCCTCTCGCTGTTGTAATCTCTCTGTGTGTTTCTTAGCCTCTGACCCGGGAGAATATCTATGAAAGCACTGAGGGTCTGTTCTGCAGTAAATAGGGAGAGAAAAGTAATAACAACCACACAAATATACACAAACATTCGCATTTGCAGTATTACAAAAAGATACCAAGCCCTGCAGCTTTTAAGAAATGCTTCACAGTTTGTCAGGTTTGTGTGTAGCGTGTAGTGTGTGTGTATACGTGTGTGTATTTGTGTGTGGTGAACGTCCATCAAAGTGATGTGAATGTCAAAACCAGGGGAAAAAAATGGGTTTTAGACATCTGTGGTGTTGTGGCAGTGAGCGCAACCTTTGTGAACCAAAGCGAGGTGCGCTCCTGTAGGTGAATGTGTTTGTCAGCACTTATCTCAGTATGCAGGCTGGACGTTTCAGTCAAGGCTCCCCACTAATCTTTCCGACAAGCAGTGTCACCCTCCAGTGAGTAATATCTTGGGTGGGAGAGGAGGGCGCACTGTACAAAATATTTGTCCTCATCCCGTCCTTGCCCTGCCACCTCTGTGCCGTGATGCTGGGTGTTTTGGGCTGTCATGTGTCTGCGTCCAGCTGATTTTTTTTTCATGCGCAGAGTGTGTCTTTGGTAAAAACCCACACCCACATACAGACCTTCCTAATGGTTGCTGGCACAGGCCTCTCCTGCCAATGTAGGACAGTCTGCTTTACAAAGTAACTGCGTGGGTGTCTCCTTTGTGTTTTTGTTTTGGCATGGACCTCCACCCTGAACCCCTTGGCTGTTTCACAGTACAAGCTACAACCTGACTCCCTCCCCTTTAAGTTTGCAGCGTTGAAACGGTGCCAGCTGAAAGAGCTGCAAATTTGCCATGCTTTGCCCCCTGCCTGATGCTCCTTCATTCAAATCAGCCCGCTCCTCAGATATTTAGGAAATATATAAATAAGTAAAATACGAGAGGCAGAGGCATATTAATATTTTTCAGACATGGGTTCTTTTTAGCCCGCAGCCGGATTGACAGATGTAGCACTTGCCAACAGAGGGGTGTACATGTAAAAAATATATAAATATTAATAAGCGAGTGAGCAAGACGGCAGAGTTTGCGGCCCGCTGGAACTCCATGGGAGGTGAGATGTTTTCGGTGGAAGAAGAGCCGAATGTTTCAGGGGGATAGAAATGCAATTACCTTACGTCTGTTGGCTGATTCGGGCTTAAATGCCTACAGGGCCTCAGAGTTGGAGCCAGAGTTCAGCTTCTTGACAGCAGATACGCAGACCCACTTAATGATACACTCGTATCAGATGCGTCTCACATAGATTAACAGGGAAAACAGTCAAGTTATGATGCTAATATAAAAGCTTTCACTTGCAAAGTATAATTCTGACCGTGGAGGTGCCTGTAGGCAAATGTGTAACCGAGGAAGAGAGACATGCTCGTACTGTAATGAAGCAGGACAAACATTACAAGCAGAGGGTGGATATTTGTGCCATGGCTGTGCTTCAGTTGTAAGATGATGACCCGGATGACTTTGGTCTTGTACTTAGAATCAGATAGTGTAATAAGATGCATTTGGTTCAACCCCCTCTTCACATTTGCTTACTCGGTGCATCCAGTAAGTGTCGTCTTGGTATCAGATAGCCCTGAACCTACACACCACCATAATCCTCTCACCAGTGCTCTGTCTGTTTATTTGCTTGTAGCTGTTTGTAACCTACTGTTTATCCTGTCCTCAACAAGTATGTGTGCGTTTGCTGGGGTGTGTGACGACTCTGTTTTTATTTATTTATTTTTGTTCCTATTTTTTTTGTTGTGTGTGTGTGTCCGTGTATTTATTTAGATTGCAGGGTAGGGATGCGTTTACTGTGACGCACTGTGTGCAGTATTAGATTAGATTAGACAGCGTGGCACAAGCACCGTAATGATGCACCTAATGCGTGTTTCTTTTGTCACTGTTCTGTTTCAAAGGAAATTGATTCTGACAAAAATCCCATGGGTGCTATCAGCAGTGAATGGAAAGGAGCAATTAAATCCAACGTGATCTTGAAAACAACAGCCCGTGTATGGTCCAAACCATGCTATGATTTTAAGCAGCAGGACATCTGTTTGTAATGCAAATACAGAGCCCAGTGGTGGTGGCTGTTATGCCCACCCTGGCTAGGGGGTCCGGCACACTGGAGCTGGCTAATTACCTTAGCTCTTTAGATTAGAGGGCAGTCCTGCATAAGAGAGAGAAAATCTCTATCTCTACCTCTCCTGTATTCTCCCCTATTACCCCCGCGCAAAGGTTTCATTTGAATTCATGTCACACAAAAGTCCCACTCCATACCCCCATGCATGCCCAGGATAATTGGGTTGAAAGCTTCCTCTCTTCCTCCACTCTGCCTCCCCTTGGTCTAAATAAATAAATAAGAAGACAATGGCTATGTGGCTTTCTGTAAAGAGGGTAAAAAGAGCGAATGAAGAGATGAGAGAAGCCTGCAGCGCCGGGACCAGTTATCCCCTCTTATAATCCCGGCCTTCGTTGCCATTGTCCCCTGTGCCACATGGAATTTACATAAGGACCTGTGGTGCTGGCCTTAATTTAGCCCTCCTCAAGCATCTTCAAATATCCCCCAACAAGCTCAGTCCTTTTATCCATCAGAGGAATCATGTGTCCCTCGCTGCTGCATTGATGGACACACTGCTGAAACTGAAATACCTAAAGTGCTACTCCACGGATTAGATTTATTGTAGATTAAATGGAGAGAAATCTGTTTGAGCACCACAGCAGGGGAGCTTGAGAAACCCCCCAGCTTACACCTTTAAACCCTTTTTTTGCCTACATTAGGTGTTTGGTTTTTTTCATGTTCGCTCATTGGTATGTAAGTTATATCTTGTTCTTAATACGCCGTGAACTCAGGGTTTAATTTCTTACAGTCAGCTTGGTGTGTTTGTAATTTGCATTTTGTGTGCTCATTGGTGTGTTTCTGTTTGACAGCGGCTCTCCTTGTTTGATAATGAGCTGGCGTTGTATGTTTCACTGAACACTATGCGGGGCGAGAGGCTATCTGTGTGATAAAAGGCCTACCTGAGGGTGATTAGACACAAGGCCACAGTTGTTCACCAGACCACCCGCTGTTGTTGTTTTTTTTTTTTTCTTTCCACCCATGTTAGCACGTATCTGGTTGTGTGTAACAGTGTATGCGTACATGGCACCAAAGTGTAGCAGCGTTGCACCCCTGTGAGCTCTCACAAGTGAATGACACCAGGCTTCAGGGCATTCTGACTCTGTTTGTTCTGCTACCTCCACAGGGACCTCCATTAGCTCCAATTAGCTTTCACTTGCGCTTGCCCAGACAGATGAACCCGTACATCCCATTTCAATAGCCTCAATAAATGATGCATACATTCATACTGCGTTGTTCACACAGCGTACTGCATAAGAAGACGTTTTAAAAATGATCAACATTTACTCATTTAAATTCAGCCATGTGGCGTACTCAGAAACTCTTCCTAATCGGTTTCCTCGTTTTTATCCCTCAGTGCTGCGAGATGACTTCAGACAGAACCCAACAGATGTGGTGGTGGCGGCAGGAGAGCCAGCGATCCTTGAGTGCGTCCCTCCCAGAGGTCATCCCGAACCCACCATCTACTGGAAGAAGGACAAAGTGCGGATCGATGACAAGGATGACAGGATCACCGTGAGTGTCATTAGTTGTTTTGCGCTTTTCATGTTTTTACTCACTGTGATCTCATTTTTCACTGAAATATAAAATTCTGCATCTCTGTGGAAACAACACAACCATGACTAGGAGTACAGAAAAGTGAAGAAATGTTTGGTGTGCATCATCACACAGTTATAATTTGAAATACTTTGCTTATTTATTTTACAAAAATAGAAAAAAAATCTGTGATCAACATTTGTTAGGTGCTTGTGTGCATGAAAGAGAAAAAGTGGAGCAAACTTGAAGCCAAGTGGAAACTTAAAATGTATAATTTGTAAAAAAAAAAAAAAATAATAATAATAATAAGGAAATGTTTTTCTTTCTATAGATTCGAGGAGGGAAGCTGATGATCTCCAACACAAGAAAGAGTGACGCTGGCATGTACATCTGTGTGGGAACCAACATGGTCGGAGAAAGGGACAGCGAGACGGCACAAGTTACAGTGTTTGGTAAGCTTTGTTTCTCCAGGTCTCCTAAAACTGATTTCCACTCAGCGATTTTGCAGAATGACGTCCATCTATGTTACTGTATATCCTCAGGAAATACTGGGAATACTTTGAGGCCAAGTGTTCTCATGATTGAATATGATTATGCTTTTTGCCACACACTGCCCACTGATATTTGAAGTTCGCCATTAAGCTATAATGAGGTTAAACAGAGTCTGAGTGAAATATAATGGATGGGATTAAATACGCCTCAGTTCTTTTATTGCCAAACAGTTACGGGTTCATTTGGTGCCTTAGAGCTATTGATATATTTCTTTGCCTACGTAATGATCACAAAGAGAACAGACTATACAACATGCTAATGAACAGCATGTGAGTGATTAGGGGGGAACTTTTGGTAGGGAGAGGCCTTTGTGAGGAATAGTGCATGCACTGCTACTTACAGCCAAAAAACTGGCACACTAACATTATGTATTTCTGTTTCCACCCTGCAGAGCGACCAACCTTCCTCCGGAGGCCCATCAACCAGGTGGTGCTGGAAGAGGAGACGGTGGAGTTCCGCTGCCAGGTACAAGGAGACCCCCAACCCAATGTACGCTGGAGGAAAGACGACATTGATGTTCCTCGTGGGAGGTATGTACTTTGACTATTATATGCTTTGAGTATTCTCCAAATGGTTCTGTTTCGAGGAAAGAAAGTTTCATAAAACAGCGATGAGATGGTTTTTCCTCTTTCCTCTATGTTGAATATGAGCAGCCGGTTTAAAGCGTGAGTGTGCCGCTGCATGCCAATCTGTGTTAAGTACCGGGTGTGACAGACTGCACCTAATGCAAAGGCGTTGTAAAGGCACTGATGTCAGTCAGAGTGACTGTTTCAAACTAATGATAACTCGCACTGCCAGTTCTCACCTGGTGTGGCTGCCAGGAGCCAGTAAATACCCCTATTAGGCTATACATAATGCGCATTACACATTCGGCTAAAAATTACTTTACCCGTGGTTGCCCCAGAAGTCAGCGATAGTCCGTGTCTCGTGTCAAGGAAGGGGTCTGCATGAAGACAAACAGAAACTGAACTAGACAATTAAATGTGAGTGACAGGTAAGTGGGCAGGGAGGCCGAAAAGTAGACATGTAGAGGAGCAGAAGAAATCTGCCACGTTGTAAAGCAGACAGGTAGAGACAGAGACAGATACGATGACAGGAGATACAAAGAGACAGAGTATAGCAGCTGACGTGACCCTCGAGTGTCTGTGTACAGGTGCAGCTGTTCAGAGAAATACTTGGCACAGACGCCTCAGAAACCTGGAAGATAATCACTACCTTCTATACGCATTTAACCCCGTTCAGTCTGTGTATCCTCACAGACATGACACATGCTTTCAGCCACATTTACAAAAACAGAAACTGATGTAAGAAAAAAGCAATAAAAGTCTGTAATTTGCTGAGAAAATGCGAGCACCACTGCCAACTACAGGCTGTCTAACTTCCTGTAAAAAAAGCCACTGATGATATAGTGATACTGTTCTCATTGGGTCCTGCGTGTCGGCCTATTGCTTCACTGTGACTCACTTGACTCGCAGTCAACAGCGGTGTCATTGTCAGGAGTGGACTTCAAAGAGACCAGTGTTCTGTCCCCAGCCAGCAGGCCAGTCACACACTGCTTGGATCACCTCATAAAACATACACTCAGTGGACCTGACATCTCTCAAGGCTAGCTGCAGAGCCGAGTGTAGGCGGGTTGTTTGTGTCTGATAAGGATTTGGTTCACTGGGCAGTGGGACATGAGCGCCGTGCCAAAGCAAACACATAAAAGTATTTCACTCATGTCTTTGATAGGGAGTTGGCTCTGGAAATGAGTTCATTTTGTACACTAATTAACAGATTTATAGCCGAGTAGGATGAGTGTCATGTGCCTGCGTCCTTGCTAACTGTATCATCCCTTTGAAGTTTGGCCTTATTTGGATACGGTACACATGAAAAAGATAGTGCCAAAATTAATACACGATAAACATTTCAGTGTTTCTAATTACAATGTAGGAACTTTTGTTTTCCTCGCTATATTTAATTCTCCCAGTTTTGCTTTGAAGCTAAAAAGCAATCGCGAAGACACAGACGATATTTTAATTCTGACACTTTTTTTTTTTTTGCTGCCTTTTTTGCCTGCCAAAAAGAAGAGTCCCTGATATTGTTAAGTGACAATCTGTTCCCGCTTTCTCTACTGCTTATCCTCACTTAACAAACATCAAACAGGGCTTCTCTCTGACTGACGGAGGAATTATTGAAATTCTCCCCAAGAATAGTTTCCAGTTTGATAACTGGCAAGTGCTCTGAAGAAGAAGAGATAAAAACACAGCCATCGTGGCTTCACACGTTGGGCCTCTCCAGCTGTACTAGTAGTGATCGACACTATAGGAGCAAAAGATGACTGAAGATCAAGCGGTTCCTTATGCAGTGGTTAGTGGTCTTTGTTTGCTTTTTATCTGAAAAGGTTACACTGTCCTTATTATTATGATAAGCCATAGAAAGGGAGAGACTTAACAGGACCTCACCTCTTTACCATCAAATTGTTTCAACTTGTCTTTGCTGGCCCTTTTACATGCCCGTGTCTCTCTGTGGATGTCTGTGTGTGCTACTTTTATACTAGGAAGAAGGGAAATGGAGCCTCAGCTGAGTAAACAGGTTGTTAATATGCTCAGCGGCTCCAGCAGCCTCTCAGGCAAACACACTGGCACATAGACATAAAGCACGCCAGAATGGCACTGGCTTCAGTCTCTGTGGGATAGAAGAGGAGATAGAGACAGAACAAGAGTGGTTTCAATCAGAGGACAAAGACAATGGTTCTGCTCATTTACCTCTGTGTCAGTATTTTTCTATATTTGTATAAAAACTAAATCACCAAGAATCATATCTACTCTATGATACTTGTCAAAAGGCTTTCATACAGCAGTCTAATGAAATAGGTCAAATCCATTTTTTTTTTCAGTGTACATTATGATGAGAAATCTCTTGAGAGATCCCTGTGAAACCATTAAAATTACAGTCTGGCACATGTCAGAGTAAATAGCTTGAAACTGTAAATTAAAATGTCAGTTAACAGCAGGTTCACTGCAATGATACAGAGTTCAGACACTCTGTTATCAGCTAAGGAAACATTTGCATCGACTCTTGACTTTATTCTAAATCAGAAACGATTTAGGTTAAGTGTCAATCATGTTTCCGTTTGCAGACTTTGCAGTATCGCCACATAAATTTGCCCCAAAATGTACATAAACCCAGACAGAATTAATACTCCTGGGGGAGCAGATGGTTGCAAAACTTGTCTTTTTAGTATATACTTCGCCCAATGCCAAATTGCAGGGTCGGATTTTTTAATCGACAAAAATCTAAAGTTCAAATTAGGGATGTGTGTTGAAATACTGAAAAACATACTTGTTATCAGAGCAGGAGGAAAAAATCACACACTCCAGGCAGGATAAAAATTACTGGACAGCCCGTGTAATATTAAAGTCACCCAACCTCCCTTTTATAAATCTGGTTTGAATTGGGCTCATTTTTTTCACCCGTATGCATAAGATTAGATTCAGATGCTAACAGTGTTTCTCTCTCAGGGAAAACCTTCAGAACATTAAGCAACCGGATTGCAGCGTTTATCTCAAAATGCTGCAACATTCTTCCAAGCATCAGCATATCTACAGCGCTCTCCCATAATGTGGCTGAAAATTAACATCCACCATATTTGTTTGCTTAATTTTTATCCGATCACTTATTTGTGAAATTGTCTTAAAGTGGAAAAATATCAGTATCAGATTAATATCCGTCTGTCGAGCATGTCTGCAGAATCTCGGGGAAAGCACACGATGGCTGCTCCTACATCAGAGAGCCAGGAGAGGAATGCTGGAGAACTCTCAAAATGGAAGAGATTCTGCTGCAATCTATGAACTCCAATGAAAAGACTTGGGCAGAGCATATTATCTCCCGCTGCCTACTCGCTCAGTGTGTGGCCCACGTGTTCCCTCCTTTGGTTTTTGCGGTCGCTCCTTATTTGCTGTGGAACCTTGTGCCCTCTCCTGTGCCTTATCAGAGCCCCTTTGGTCTTGCAGTCCATCTGTATTCAGGCCCCCTGTCCCTGTTGACCTCCACAGCGCAGCCCCCTGCAACATTCAGCAGAAAGGCCTTTCTTTCTGACTCAATTCCTTGGTGTGTGTGTGTGTGTGTGTGTGTGTGTGTGTGTGTGTGTGTGTGTGTGTGTGTGTGTGTGCAGTGTGGGTTTGTGTATGATAGAGGTGTGTGCGGGTCATTCTATTTGAGAGAGCTGTTAAAGCTAGTGTGACAGGAGCGCCTGTGTTATGCTGACCGTCCAGTTTCAGTGATTTCTCACCTCTGCAACTCAGCAGAATGAAATGACGGCAGGCTATGGTTCCTGTCTCCATTACTTCCCTTGATATATAAGTGGATACATCTGGTATTTATGAGTGCATGTGTAAGGGGGGCTGTTGGCAGTAGGACGGTGGGGAGTGTACTTACCTTTAGGGTTTATTGACACTGATTGTGTCAACAACAAAGTAAGGTGAATGAAATAATAATCAGCTGTCATTCATGCAGAATATAAGTACAATAATGTGGCGTTCGTTAGGAAGATGTGCAGCTCTTCATTCATTATGCATCACTACTTTTCATTTATCTTCATGGAATCAAGAAGCAATACCTCCCTGCTGCTTGGAAACCACAAATATCTATACATTCAACTTTCTCTTTGCTAAATGCATTTGTGCATTTCTTCACATACAACACATACACAAACATTCACAGTGACAAAGAGTGAATATGGCTTCCAGGCTTTGGTCCATGAGTTCTGCTTCACTTTGTGTTTTTTCTCTTTTTGCAACATTTTCCTGTAAAACCATGATGTCCGCTCCAAACCACTTTGACTAATGCTAGGCTCAGACTACAGCAGTTTGAAAATCCGCACAGATTTTGAAATCGGGTTTGCATTGAACACATAAGCAGAAACTTTCACAGATATTCTTTCCTCTAATCTGAGACATGCACACACTGCAAGATTTGATAATAACGGTACATCACACACCACAGGATATTAAGATTATCGTGCCAGAGGGAGCAGCCAGGGAGCAGCGCACCACCTCACTTGATCTCATGGAGAAGCGAGTGTAAACAAAATAGAGAACTTACTGTAACACTAATATATACTTTGCAGTGAGAAACAAACAACAGTATAGAGCTAAACAAGCCTGGATGAGAGAATGGCACGGGATATGTGGTCAGCATTAGTTGTGTGTTCTTCAGTGAGGACTGGTGGTTTAATTTAACTAATATTTGTAGCTCATGTCAACTTCAAAGGCTAGAATATTGGAACCTTTCCTCTGTTCTGGGCTGTAATGTAGAAAGAAGAACACTGCAGATTTTCACTCCTAAATGTCAGAGATGATCGATATTAACTGGGTTGGCCCCACAAAGTCTGTGAGCAGTTCAGGAGGTTTAAGACTGGGTCTGTAAACCCTTCACATTACCAACTAATCTGGTCCAAACATTGGTTCAGACCAAGATCCCACACTGGATTTCGTCTTCGATTGTTTGCGAGGGGTGAAACGGGGATAAATTGGCTCAGAAGTCCTGTAGTATGAGCCCAGCATAAGTAAAGACTGTGCTGTTGCCCCCATTACTGTGGCACTGAGGAGAAGTAACTCTTCTAAAAAAAAAAAAAGAAAAAAGAAAAAAGGCTGGGATCAATTTTTCCCCACAAACTGCCAACCTCACAACCTCATAAAAGTTGCAATCATGCCAGCTCTTTTGTGATTATTTGTACGATGAGTTGATGATTGTCAGTTGGGCTGTTGTGAAGGCCGTGATCCCGCATGAGAGGTGCCAAGGACCAGAGGGAGGGGAGATCTGGCGAAGGGCCTTACAGAAGCGAGATGAGAAGCGATAGTGGCTAATTGATTCCCTCTTGTGGGTGACAAGGCCTGGACAGGTAGACTCCAACTCCTTTGATCAGGATGAGGTGAAGTAGCAGTCAGATGGTGTGAAACTGGATCAGACTGTCAGAATGAAATGGAGCAGAGAGGGGACTTTGTGTCGGAGCAGTCAGGCCAGAGAGCAAGCTGGAATGAGTCCTTTACTGTATCCTGAGGCTGACTCATGCGCTCAGAATTGGCACACAACCCTTCAGTCGACCACCAGACTCCTTCACATGTACTCACAGAGACGAGGCAGATAAGATCCTCTAGTGTTGAGTCATTTCGTAGACACACTCACGTAACTAAGAGATAAGATTCTCTTAATGCGACTGAATTGGCACGAGTCTGAGGGTCGAACACGGGTGACTGTGTTTCCTGACAGACAGTTTAAAGACAAATCCTCTAAGATGATCTGGAGGATTTTGCGAGATGTAATGCTTTTTAAGTGTGTCCAGTAAAGTTTTCATCTCTGCGCAGCCTTCTCTGTGCAGCAAACACATGAAGAAGAAATGCGGCTTTGTTTTGGCGTTTGCTTACATTCCCATCACTCCTCATCTCCCTGCATGACTGAATGACTCTGCATATGTGTGGATATGTGTCGGGTGATTGTATACTTTGTTCTCTGTGCGAGTGTGTGCTTGTGTACAGTGTTCCTTCTCTGGTTGAAAATGAGTTAGAGTCCGGCAGGGTGAACTTGGCTCTCCTGTCCTTTCCACAGCCTTTCTACATGTGCAATTACATTCCTCCTCTAATGGAGAACAGAGCTCTCCCCCAATCCACTCGCAATAAAGAGCTACTGTTCCCTTGCTGTGTGTGCTTACATGTGTGTGTGGCCACAACCGCCTCTTATCCCTGAGTATTTCCACTCATCTTGTCATCTGGGCTGATTCCATATGGGAAGTTGATTACAGATTGATTGGGCTCATGTCCCTCTAATAAGTCATGGAGCAGCCTGAGGTTCTGATTTGAGAGACTGGTGGAGACCGGAGCAGGAACAATAAGAATGTTGTCCAGTATGAGCATACCTTGGGTTCTCCACACTGCAAGGGCTCAGTCAAGACTGTGGGAATCTGAATGAGCACTTAAACTGATGGCATTGATATGAATGATATTATATCTGAAGCTTTCGCCAATCTTTAAAGCATATGTGTGGCTCAATATACTGTATGCGATGGTAGTGGTAACGTGGCTCTTGGATAGCGAGGATCCGTCAGATGATGTATTGCCATGAAATTTTAACAATATATTCATGGTCTCCAGAGAATTCTGTTGACTTTGATGATCTTCTGAGGTTGACATATGTCTCAATATTATGCAAAAGATTATGATGAAATTTGGTGTACACATTTATGCGACTGAGAGAATGAAACCTTATGACTTTGACAACCCTTTGGCCTTTTTATCTAGCGCCAGCACCAGGTCTAAAATTTCAGGGAATCTAATACTTTCCTTAATAACTGGATAATTAGCAAATTTCCCTACTGTGGGATTAATAAAAGGCTTATCTTATTTTATTACAAAACTGATGATATTCTGACACACTGTATTTGGTGCTAATTAGCAAATGCTAACATGCTAACACACTAAACTAATCCTGAACATGCCAAATGCTTTACATGTAGATTCTAGCATTGAGTTTAAACTACTGTTGTGCAGCTGCCCAGAGCAGCTGGGGTTGCAGACTTGTCGGCAGATCATCTGTGTGCTGCGTCTGTATTTCTTAAAAAATTTAAGGCTTGACTCTTGTGTGGAGTCTGGAGTAAAAAAAAAAATCCCTAAAACTAAACTGGACTGCAAGTATATTTTCAGTAATGCAATTTGACCGGCGGTAAAATAAGTCAGCGAAATGCTGCAAAAGCCTTGGTTGGCACAGAGCTGGTTAGGCTATGTTGACTGAGAGCACTGGAAGCAATTTATTTCTTCACTTGCTCTCATCATCATTTGTTAGGGAGTCATGGTGTTTCCCATAAGCCCTAACTTGTTGCTGTCACTCTTTTGCTCATCTCCACCCCGTCTTGCAAGTCAGGAGTTCATGCTGAGCTATCTATCCTGTCTGGAGGGCAAAGTATGGAAGGATGCTCCGTCTATTAGCGTGTTTGTTTTTCATCTGACAGCAGGCATGTCCCAAAAGGTGCTGTCTCATTCCTCGGGATGCCACTCACTTGCTTTCAACAATAAATGCTTTATTCTGATCCCCCGCCATTGGTTGAACTGTACATCCCCTCTCTCTAGAACAAAGCATGCAGTCATGACTCAGTCAAATAATCATTATGGCTCCGTAAGTACCTGTGTGGAGAGGTGGAACTGGCATAGTTGAGGAATGTACTTCAATAAAGCTGCCTTTGAGTGCTTGCTCAGGAAATGTCATAACAGCAGGTTAAAAAAAAATAAGACATGGATAGACAGGATAAATTAGGTTCGCAGCTGCCAGTGGCAAACAGCCATCAGTACACCTGATGGTTGAGCTGAGGGGTCTTTCCCACTCAGAGGGAAATGGACCATAGCATACTGTTACCCTAAAGTCACTTCAGAAACTATTGCTGTGGATTTGTTGCCATATCCAATTGTCCAGCAAGCAATCCAGAGTAAACATTATCCTCCTTCACAGTTAAAAGTGTAATTTGTCTTTTTTATTGAATATCAAAAAAAAAAAATCCCTCTAAGAAGCCAAAGCCAAAGATGAATTTATCCCTCTAACAAGTTTCATCTGTGCAGCCAAAGCCTACTATAGCTTATTCCTTTGTGCCATAAAGCTCTATTGTCATCTAAAACCTATTAAAAAGACATAACAGAGTCATACGACTGCTCTGGGTGGTATATTTCTTCATTACAGTGAACATGGTCAGTGTAGTTTGTTCTAAAACAACTCTGTGTTGGCATTTTCAGTCTCTGAATGGTGAGCTGTGTGTTAGGTAGACATCACTGCTCTTGGTTCTTTTATGTGTTTTTAATAGTTGTTGGACTGCAAGTTTGGAATTTTACGGCACATAGGCATACGCTATAATAAAAGGGTAATATAATGTCAGGCTTTTTTCTTTAAAGCCCCTCTGTGCATTTGAAAAATTCTCACTTTGCAGACTCCAAGTAGTAAGATCACAAAGATACCGTGGCAGACTGCAGCACACAGACTGAAAAGCTGTACTTAGACTGCATCAGTGTCAGGATTGTATCGTTTTCCTAATCGTTTAGAATATTCTATAATCACACAGAGAGAGTTTAGAAGAGGCTTTAAAGGGGGCACCATAGTTTCAAGCTCAGAAACAATGGCTCCTTATCTGTTCATCTCAACTGTGCTCTCGGTGTCTGTGATTGACAGACTGTGGACAGCAGAGGGTTGTCAGCCTGACAGACCACCGTCACACAGCACCACCACCGCCCCCCCCACGATCTACTTACACTCTGCCAGACCAGCACCTTCTTCTATTACCGGAACAACAAACTAGATCGGCATCATCTCCCTGTCAGCTTTTATACAGTTCACACCGGCCCGCAAACACACATACACACATATATTTGACTTCAATAATAGAATTGATGTAGGAAAACCTCTGCCTTAGTATAGCTGCTACATTGATTCAGTCAGTTAAAACACCTTACAGCTAGACGGTCACTCTGTATAGATTCATTGCAGCTGTGCATTCATGTAGCAAACACACAGTCGAACACACACACACACACTCTTAAGTATGATTTAAACATATATATATGTATACATACACACACACATGGAGAAACATCTCATGAATATTGTACGGGTTTTGAGCGTTCCAGCTGAATGCATACCTCTCTGTGTGTACTGTGTGTCATTGCTGAATAATTGATCTTCCTCTTTGCAATCTCCATTTGTCAGAGTGAGCAATTGTGCTTCTGTGTTCCTCTCCAAGGGGGGAAGAAAACCTTTAATGTCTGCTGCCAGACAACTCAACAGGCATGGATGAAAACTTGTTGAAGCGAGTTTTGATTTGTTACAGGGTCGTCTGAATTTGCGGTATTTGTGTTTAATGATGAAACTTTGCTTTTTTTTGTTTACAGATATGAGATCAAATACGACAAGGACGACTACGTTCTGAGAGTGAAAAAGGCTTCCATTAATGACGAGGGCACGTTCACCTGTGTGGCAGAAAACCGCGTGGGCAAGCTGGAGGCCTCCGCCACGCTCACAGTCAGAGGTAGGAAACACCTCACACAGCTAACACATAACATCTAGAGGAGTCACGGTCCACTGAGGTTATTGTTCTTGTATACAATATGAGGTTTAGATTGGCACTTCTCTCTCCAGATTTTCTCCTTTACACAAATGGAAATACAGAATGCTGACTCTTGTAGCCAAGAGAGATGTAGACAGTCTATGAATCTGTTTAATTATTTACATTTCCAAGTGCAGCGTCGACACACTCTGTCACCCTCCCCCCCCGCCGTGGTGGTGGTCTGCTAGCTCCACCACCCT
Organism: Stegastes partitus; assembly: GCF_000690725.1. NCBI lineage: Eukaryota > Metazoa > Chordata > Actinopteri > Pomacentridae > Stegastes > Stegastes partitus. Next base: position 853,581 of record NW_007577809.1, read on the forward strand.
CCACGCTGTAACCACCCAGTCAGCAAAGCCATTTCACAGATTACTGGTGCACACCGTCGGTACCACACCTGGGGTTTGCAAGGTTAATAAAAACATTCTAACCATAATTTCCCTTTTTTCACCACTCTTCTTCCCATTAAACCCAAGTGTTTAAGGTCCCTGTGGAGTGCTTTAGAGCAACACAGGGGGCCAGAGGGAGGTAAACCAAGGTCTGCGTCTAATACTCGTTCTACCTTTTTGGAAGCTAGATTTGTGAGAGTAGCATCTTAGTGTGAGGACACACACACAGCAACACAGAGGAGACGCTGGGGAGCCACCACCTGCACCAATTCATCTGTGGGGGTCTTTTTTTTTGACTGCGGTGATTTCACAAGTCTCTGGATGTAACCTACATGCTGACTTAGTCTCCTGAGTCTTTTTTGTCCATCAGCAGTTGTGATAAACACACCTTTGCCTTGCTGTTACAAATACACACCACTCATAGAATTGTAGATTTCATTTATGCAGACAGAGAAGGTCCGGTAGTGCATTTGTCTCCGAAGAGCAAAAAAAATGACAAGCCCCACAATAATTTGAAGGCAAATACAGATTTTTGGCCACCAGTGGGTGCTCACACCAGGCTGCCTGAATCACTCAGGGGTCTGAGAGACAGATGCTTTGAGCTCATCCTCATAACTGTCCAGTGGGCAGTTGGACAGAAGCTACTGGGTCCTCTGTGTCATGCTTACACTGTGCCAGACGTGTGCTGGCTTCAACACAACATGTCATTCATTCTGATTTTGATTTTCCTTTTGTCTTGTTTTGTTATGTTTGTTCTGTTCCTCTTCTGTTGTTTTATATGTTTGTGTGTCTGTGTCTTAATTCGTTTCTTTTGTGTATCCACTCCACCATTGTTGTGTCTCCAGCTCGCCCCGTCGGTAAGTACCCATCCTTCTGATTTGACTCCATCCTGCATGCCTTCTCCATACACACTACTGCGTTTGACTGCTTGACGATCAGCCACCATTGCTTTAACATTACTGTATTTGACTAACTTGGATGTTGCATCAAATTGTCTACTCCTAGCGCTGAGGTTTACAGATCTAATTTTGATGTAGTCTTTGGAGATTTTACAGTTCGACCTCGAATACTAACATGAAAAATGCTGAATGTGGTAAATACTTTGTTTGCAGTCACTTAACAGAACTTGTTGACAAACCTTAAAGGGGAAAACTACATTTTCATTTAGCTTCTGAGATTTATGAGTATTTATATTGAGCCTAGATCACATATATTTGGACAGTTGCTCATTCAATTTTAAATAAAATAATGAATACTTGTATTGAAGTGGCAATTATCAGCTTTGACTTCAATAGGTTCATATCAGCGTTTATAAATATAAGATGCAGCCTCTTTATCACATAATATCCAAAGTTTATGGGATCAAAAATAGTTGGACAAACAACGAAACAAAATGGAAAATCTTTTGCAATCAATGACTGCTTGAAGTTTTCAACCCATACATATAGATACTTAAGTCTGCTTTAGCTTCTGCTTGTTGGAAGATCAGTGTTAACTATTTAAATTTGGAAACTGCAGCTGTCTTTGCAAAGTGCACTTTTTATTTTTATCACTTGAAGTCAAATAGAAATTGATGCACCTGTCAAAGGTTCAAACAACACCTTCTTACAGCACAAGTTTATCAAGTATAGTAACTTAGAGTTACCGCTATCAGTGTTGCTCTAAACTGAAAACTCTTTAGATTCCAGACAGTGTTCTTTACAATGACTGAGTACGCTGGCAGTCTAACAGTCTCAGACATTGTCATCTCATATGGTCCAGGACGTGTTTAACTTGCAAGTCTTGAGGCCATCTGTGGATTTTTGGAACACAGAGCCAAGAGATCTGTTTGTTTTGGATGAGTTTCTTTCCTTCTGAGCCACATAACACAGAGCTGAGAATTTTCATTTTATTTCCATATAGATAGGTATAGGTCAAGGTACAGGCAAATTTGACACACTTAAGATGTTAGATTGTTAGAGGCAGTGAGTGAAAACGGGCTTCTTGAGAGAAAGGTGTGCTGTTAAGAGCAGAAACAGGAGGAATCCAGAAGGACAAAGAGTGGAGAAACATGCAGCAGGACAAAGAATGGAGAAGAAAAGAATGGCAGAAGTGTGTGTCAAGACAGGCTTGAGTGGCAGAAAAAAAACAGACACTGCCTCATTGGCAGGACTTTGGTTGCCAAAACAGCAGTGGCTGTTCTGCGATTGTCAAACTGTCAGATTCCAAGAAGATGGAGGAAATTACACATTCAATCTGCCTGTGGGAAGAGACAGTAATTGCCGTCAACTTTTGAATAAAATATGACTGAACGTGGGACTTTAAGGGCGGAGGAAATGTTTTTGCCTGAGTATACTGAATGGGTCTCTGTCTCTTTGTCCATTTGTTCTTTTCACCCTGACTGCTGTTTTATGCTGAGCCCTCTCCAACCCGGGCAGATGTGACTTGTCATGAATTAAATATGGGCCCCTGATCATGTGTTTCCTTTGGAGGGGACAGGAAGGAGCTTCTCATATGTCATTAAGGTTCTCTGAATTGAAACAGGGCCAGTGTGAGTTAGCCCTGAGCCAAGCTATGAAACTGTCACACTCTGACTTCCTCTTGATTCGTCCGAATTTTTTTGATCTATGCTTCTCAGTGGGCCTCCCTCTTCTTTTTAGGTCAATCCCCATCACATTTCCCCTAAGTATTTTATTCATTTTCAAATATAATTTAAAAGATAGAAAGGGAGATCAAAGTTATGCCACAGGTACAGAATGAGCTCATATTTCATCTTCGGCCACCAGGACAAGCTTAGCAAGCAAGAACGGCTTTTGGTCTTTGTAAGGAAACTCCATTAATCACAGCCAGCTGATAGACACTTTACTCAAATGTAAAGATAAACTTTGAACGGCTATCAGTGGGTCAAACGTGTCAGCACTTGCTTAACCAATGTAAAGGTGTCCCAGTTGCAAGGAAACAAAACAATGCACACTTTTGATTTCTCATTTATTACATTTCCTAAAATCTAGCTGAGCTACACAAAAAAAAAAAAAACATCTAGCTGCAAACAATTACTTATAAAACAAACGTATATACCTCAAAGACAATCACATAACTGACTGGTTTTACAGTATCTTGTATGTATGAATATGGATATAAATTAAGTAAACTATTTCCTATAAATCTTGTTGAGTCTGTGTGCACAACATGATCCTATGAGGAGGGAAAAGAAGGAGTTACTAATGAAGACAGCTGAGAAAGGACAATGCCAGGCAGCACACTGATATGGCCCATTCTGTAAGGTGTGGATCCATATTTTTAGCGAGTAGTTACTAATGCAGTGTGTGGGATAGAACAGAGCAGGGGATGAAAAGGGAGGGAACTGAGTCCTTGCCAGAGCATGATTTAGGAGCTCTGTATCGGGCCCAGCATTGTGAGAGCCACAAGATATCCAAGCTGCAGAAGGCCAAACGGGAAGGCAGTAAATCTGTTGCCATCTGTACCATTCCCAACTGTGTGTATCTTTGACAAATACACACCCCCAAAAAGGGATTACATGAAGAAACCAGCCAAATGGGAAGAGTTTGGCCTTACTGGAACCAGCTGGCTGATCAGTGAAAGGACTTACAAAGAAATCAAAAGAAACAGAAAGGGCGCAAGATGTTGCATTGCAACAAGTCAGATTTCTTGTTATAGAATTTTACAGCAGCCTGAGGAAATCTATCCATCTCTCGCTTTGTTTGTTTAAAGAAAATGGTCCCTGTAACCCATTGTCTGCACTTACCAGAGGTTATGGGTCTTTAATCTGTTGACTTTCATTATCTCAGAGCCATGTTTAATCCTGTAAGAGACGTGTCGTTGATGTCTTATCTGCGCAAACATGGCACTTGTCGATATGAGACTGCATGACCCCCCTGTGACAGCCATAGAATAAACAAGTAGAGGCCTTGGTCCATGCAGTAAATTACCTCAGGCCAATGTTCAGACATCTAGTTTTATATCAGAGTACATTGGAGTAATGTTGTGCAGTTGCATTAAAGATAAGCAAACAGCAACTATTTGAGAAATGCAAGGCGAGCTTACTGGTAGTCTTTAAGGATACAATAATGGCTTTTGAATTTTTAGGATAAAAATTTTAAAAAGTTTGTTGTTAGCAAGGACACATGCCTTATTCCGTTATTATGCCAGCTATGCACTTGGATTCATCAGCCTTTCCTTGTTAACTGGCCCCTGAAATATAATAAATGCCTCTGCCACAATGTTTTGTGAGACCTCTCTACCTGCCATCAAACAACGGATGGTCTGGACATGACGAGAGGCAACACTGCCCACAAAAAGAACTAATATTTAATCTCCAAACACATCTCTCTTTATTACTGAGCTGCATCCGTCAAGTCGTCAGTCAGAAATGTCTCGCTCTGTCCCAACTGTGAGTCTGTGACAACTGGCCTGGCTGCTGATGGAGTCGTGAATATTGACTGACTGAGAAAGCCTCACACTACCATTTCAAAGTTTGATAGCTTTTCAAGCCTCTTCTCTCTTTGATGGGGAGGTGTTAGCTCGAAGTGCGGTAAACACAGAAATAGTCTTTTCTGTCTCTCACTCCCTTTTGATATAGCTTTGATCAGAAGTTGTATCAAGCCACTTCAGATCTTGACTTTTACTGTATATGAGATGCATTCCGATGCGCAGTAAATCCCACATATGGAAAGTCAAACACGATTAACCCTTTTATGTGTTTACCTGTCTATGCCATTGTTTTGGATGTTTCCGGGGCATGGGTGTGCCTATGTGTTGTCTCAGATATAAATGCCATTGTGACCGAGGCGCTTCCTTGTGTGAATGCCAACGTGACTGTCATTCATTCAGCTTCAGCCTCACCTGAATGAATGGCCAACCTGGTTACCATGGCAGTGATAGTCATGATAGTCACTGGTGTTCCTCCTCTGTTCAGAGCAAAAGACAGATACTGTATAACACTGCATGGAAGCTCTGTACGGCACTCCCATTTTGATTTGACCATGTGGTAAATTGCTTGTTTTTTGCTTGAAGTCCCTAAGCCCTGATAAATTCCAGTCCTGGCATCTGGCCTCACTGTGTACCGCTGGTCTTCTCACACTGTTGTTTTGGCCCTTTGACTTCAGCTGCCCCCCAGTTTGTCATCCGTCCAAGGGACCAAATTGTGTCACAAGGCCGCACTGCCACCTTCCCATGTGAAACCAAAGGAAATCCTCAGCCTGCTGTCTTCTGGCAGAAGGAGGGAAGTCAGGTAAGAGCAGAAACTACTTTCATCTTTTTTTATTACCTTTTCACATTATTTCTTACATATAAAAACATATTGCTCTCTTAGTCGGCAGCTTTTATTATCTACTGTGCAACCGGTGTTATCAACACTCAGTACTTTGTTTGGATTTCCCCGGGCTGTATGCACAATTGCTGTGTGCTTATGATACTTCTGCCCCGCACACACACACACCCACACACACAGCACTTCAAACTACACTATCTGTCATCAGTATCTTTACTACAGACACACAGATACACCTTTGTTCTCAGGAGCTGCCAAACGACAGCGCGCCTGGCGAAGTGCTAATCGGTTTTCTGTGACCCTGAACTGATAAGAACGATCCTATCCCTCACTCCAGCAGATAACCCATTCAAATACCTGGGTGTCCTCACAACGGTCAACAACAGTGCCAATTAGGAGCCTGTTGGGACTTGTAGATGAGCCAGAGATATGATTCAGCTCTGGCTAAGGTTGAAACATGCACAGCCTCACATATACACAAACACACTTTGCCTGCGGGGCCAACAATTACAACAAAGTTCTCTCGAAAGAGCGAACAGAAGTGAGACACATGCTTACATGTTCACACAGACTTTTGGTTTAATCCTCACACACCAACCTGTGACCTAGAGCGCCATGACTCAGTGCTACTGTGTAATGCTGTGAACTTACATCCGGCTCGTTGTCATTAAAAATGATGCGTTTGAAATGAATGCACGACAAACACTCTGGTACAAGTAGTTGCACATCCTCACCCTCACGGCACTCGTCTTTGTCCTTGTGTTTATCAACGGTTCCTCTACCTTAACCACACTGGTGTATAAAAGAGATGAAGGTATTTGTTGAGAGAACAAATTAAAGCTAATTAAGTATAGTAATTAAATGGTATAAAGGCTTTTCTCTCACACTTGAGGATAATAGAGTGTACATCTCTCATCTGCTGGAGATGCGTTGAGCCTAGTTTAAAAAAAAAAAACAGCATAATTTGTTGCATTAAAGTAATTAGGTGCAATTAAATACGGCTAATGTATTTCCCAGTTCTCTTTAGAGATCACAAGAAAAAAACAAATACAAAGAGATGTAGAGGTGATGTTTTGTCAATGTCATCAGGCATGTTTACTCAAAATTACCCTGAAACACTGATTATCCCTTCATCTTTAGCTATTTAACAGTTAAAAAGCATTATAATCGGGAGAAGTTCAACTCGTATGAGGTGGTCTCTTTGGCTACAAATGCAGCTCAAAACCACTGTGGAGTCGAAGCACAGAGGAAAGTAGTCATGAAGCCAACAAGAGCAAAAGTTGCCTTCCTCAAAGAGTGGAGCCTCTGGCTTGGCCCAAGTCAAAGTATGAAACCAAATCATCAAACTGTATACATGTTATGCAGTTTGTGAGGTTGGTTAACCAAGTGGTAGATGAAAATGTTCATACTGTAGCTGCAACAGTCTGATGTTTGTATGTGAGTGTGCAGGGTGTACACGTTAGTTTGTCAGTGTGTGTGTGTGTGTGTGTGTGTGAACGTTTTTTTTTTTTGTAGTTTTTCCAGGTTGCAGTGGTTCCATGTTCTCACTAATTGGCTGTTTGTTCCACTTCCTGCAGAATTTGTATTTTCCCAACCAACCCCAGCAGCCCAACAGTCGCTGTTCGGTGTCGCCCAGCGGAGACCTCACCATCTCATCTGTGCAGCGGGCAGATGCCGGTTACTATATTTGCCAGGCCCTGACCGTTGCAGGCAGCATCCTCGCCAAGGCTCAACTGGAGGTCACAGATGGTGAGAGAGAAAAAAAAAACCTGATGTGTAACTTCTTCCATGCCAGCACACTACTGCACACCAGCACATGCTTTAGCACTGCTGCAAATGTGGTGAATCTGGTGAACCATCAACAAATTATTTATACAGATTTTAGTCTGCCATGGTTTAACTGCAGCGTCGCTCCTGACTTCTTAAATTTAAGTGGGAATTTGGCCTTTAACACATTTGAAAGTGCACAATAGGTACAAAATTATAGACGTAAAATTGCAGTTCTTCTATGTGCAAGAATAAATTCAGTTTTCATTTGAGAAATGTCAGAATGTCCATGACCTTCATTCAGTGTGTTTTTGCTCTACACTTATTGTTTCTTTCTTTTTTCTTTTTTTTTTTCTGCGAAATTTAATTAAAAAATTCTGCTTTACCTATTGGAAAGGAAATAAAGCATTGCCCTTGAGTTCCTTCAAGTTTATTGGTCAGTGTTTGAGTGGGTGGGCGAGGCACGAGCATGTGTACGAGCAAGAAAAAGAGACACAGAGAAAGAGATGGAGTGAGTGAGTGACAATAGCTTTCCTGTGGAATGAATTATGGGGTCCTGCTAGGCGTGGGAGCATCTAATCTGCTCAGCTGTTGTGATGGTAAGATAGACGGCTATCCATATGTCTGCGGAAGTACCTGCTAGCTGAAAGATTAAACGCACCGCAGGAACACTCTTTCAGTGTTTTGCGTGATGCAGGTAGGAAATTAGTATGTCCTTCAGATGCCTGCAATAATACATCACATTTCAGTTAAGCTGCAGTTTATTTCAGTGAGCTCAATAGCTGAGAACAAATGCCACACATCACAACAATTAAAAGTATTCTACACAAATACACCAATTTCAACAAATTATACACTGTTATAGTGTTAGAATACTTGCTAGTGACGCTTTGGAGTCTTTCAGAGAAACGAGTCTCTAGCTTCGAGTTCAGTCCAGACGTCAGGTGAATAATGCTGGAAAACCAGACTTCCCATTGAGAGGTCAAATGAAGAACTTTCCAAACCAAATCTTTCCTGTGATGTGGCTTTGTAGCTCTGAATCCAGCTAAAGACATTAACCCCCAGCAGTTTCTGGGAGATTTTTTTTGCTCTCACATTTTTACTCACAGTTTTGAATACAAAATGAAATCCTGCACTGTGGTGGAACCAGTTCAGCTATGACTACAAATAGAGAGAACTTCAAAATGTTGAGACTTTTTGCTGTATGACAGAAAAGAGAAGAAAAAAAATAAAGTTTAATATCTTTGGTTAGTTAATAGAAACTATATATATATATATATACACCTCTACATAGATTATATATTTTACTACTTACAGTTTTGTTTGTTTCCATACTTTCCTCCTATCTGCTCTGTGTAAACACAGCCTGCAGTTCAGCTGAAAATCCCTGAATATTTCACTAACAGCTTCATGGTTGTGCCAATGAACCTATTTTTTGTTTTTTACAGAGCGAACAGTCTATTTCTGGCATGGTAAAGTGTCACGGTTTAAGTTTAGATAAGTTTCCTGAAGTAAAACCATGTCACAGATGAGTGGTTCAAGGGTCAATAAAAAGTTGAAAGTCTGAAAAAAATTATGTTTTTTACAGTGTCTTTCTCAGATAAGTAGTATAGTTTCTGCAGTTTTTTTTGTTTTGTTTTGTTTTGAAAGGATAACGTGCCTTTTAAACCAGCCAGCTGGTTTTGGGGTTCAGAGGGTTAATCATCTCAGAAGGCCTTATAAATGAAGACACACTTGTGCTTTTTGAAAGCTAGCGATAGCCATCCCAGCTAATAATGGTGAATGTAATAGCTGTCTGCAGTAATGAATCAAATGACACAGTGGTAGACACTCTCCAGTGGTTTTAAGTGTAGAGACAGCAACATGAACATACAGGTTACATCCATAATCCAATAAAGACAGTTTAGTGGATTGTGTTATTGTTTTCCTCAGCTTTAGTAGCAGTAAAATAAAACTCTGTTTGCGTAGACTAATTTAATTTGATTTTAACAATTTTCTCTCTTTTGTCATGAACATATGTACAGTATTTCCTTGGCTTCGAGGCTTTATTCTGTAAAACTGTGTAACAAATGGCATGCTATCAAAACGGATCTCAGACAGAAAGAGCAAAAGCAGGAACGAGTGAGGGAGGTCCAGGGTGAGGTCATGGCCACACCTGCTGTAGTCTTCATGTGATTTACTGCCCCGAGTCCCGCCAACAGTCTGTGGAGTTCAAGGAGATCTGTAATGAGAAATTCCTGATCCAGAGACCCAAGGCCTCAGTCGAGCTTTGCCTCCTCCCTTTGTCACTCCTACATGGCTTTGACACATACATCAGATGCATCAAACCCCATAACCGAGCAGGGCCTTGTGTTTGTGTATTTGCTTTTGTCAAAACTAGTCATACAGCAGCTTAAAGCCGTCTTTTAAATAAGGAGTACCTTGAAATTTCTCAAAAACATCTATTAATCTGTACTGTTCCACGCAATTTTAGCTATTTAGTAGTGAAAAGGCTTCCTTCAATTCATATTATGATGTCTGTATACATATTTAGCTTAAAGCAGTCATTCATAGAAAACCTTTTGTTAGAGACAGAACAAACTGCATCATTGTGAGGCTCTGCCTAGTAGCAGGTGCTTTAAATCCTATCTTGGCCTAGTTTCAGATTTACATTATTACTTTTGATTCATATGTTCGTACTTGCCCTTTTTTCCACCTTACAGAGTCCTAAAAACAAATAGGGGAAATTAATGTACTACATTTGGCTTGTGCTGGGTAATATATCGGGTTTCTGCACGCTTACTCCCCTCTGTCTTAGGTGACCCAATGCGAAGGGTAACCACAAGACAGCAGAAGTGAATCGCCTGGAATCACTTTCTTTTGTCAGATGTAACTGCAAGAGAGAAAATAGGGTTGGAAGTGAGGGTGTGATAATGTGTTGAAAGGTTACTGAGGTAGACTTGGTAATTAGCCCCTGCAGGTCTGACATCATTAATCTATACTTTCTAATTAATGTGGGTTCTGTGATGCCAGGGGGACTCCACATTATTCAACTCTGTATAAACTGCCTGTGTGCTACAGTGCTAAATCTCTGCGAGATCACCTCTGACATACCCACTATTTCATAGAAGTAACCCACAGGCTTTTTTGGCACATTATAACAAATGAATTTGCTCATATAAATGGGATTCATCAAAGTATTAACACTCATCTAAAGAGAAACTGAATAAAATATAAAACGGGTTATCCTCTCTTATTATTTAATATAAAGTTTTAGACGCTGTTCTTTGCACTGTTTATCCATCACATGACCTACCACGATTTGGTTTCTGTGTGATTTACTATTTGAAATTCACCTTTTATTGTGCCCCACGCTGCACATAATGAAGTATTTATCTGAACCACACTGAGTCAATAGGCGAGTGTCTCACCGCCAAACTGTACCACAGAGTCTAGAGTAGTGTATAAAAATAAGGCTACCCAGGCAGTAACTGGAAACCACTTAGTATCCCTCTGCCACATCAATGCAACTGCAAAACACTAGTCAGCTGTTCTTTCTGTGCTTCCTGGAAGTACAGGATATGCTCATTGTTCTGTGGCACAATTACAAGACCTGCAGGGAAAATAGTCCACTTTATGACAGATACCCACATCCACCCCCCGGCGTATTTTATGATCAATGCTGTCACTCAGTTTATTACGCCTTATGTGAGCACCGTCACCCATCTTAACTTGCGGATAATACATTCACATTTTGCTCTTTGTGTCTCAGTGCTCACGGACAGACCTCCACCCATTATTCGCCAAGGCCCATCCAATCAGACACTCGGAGTGGACAGCGTGGCGCTGCTGAAGTGTCAGGCGTCAGGAGACCCCATCCCGTCCATCAGCTGGCTGAAGGATGGGGTCAGTCTGCTGGGAAAGGACCCACGCATGTCCTTGCAGGAGCTGGGCAGCCTGCAAATCAAAAGCATCAAGGTAAAGGTGTTGAGGTCTTCAGAACACCTCATTAATTTGTGCTACTGTATGTTACCGATGCATTTTTTCAAAGTGAATACTATCCTTATTTTAAGATGTTTGCACAGTTATTGCAGATAGCACAATACAATGTTTAGTATTAGCACAGAATGAGCAAAAGGTCTTAAAGAGATGAATAGCCGGCATTGATTTTTTTAAGAACTGTTTTATAATGTCACTTAGTGGCATTGCACTTTCAGCTGGGCTCAGCTGTGCAGGGCTCACTGGACTCCAGCTGTAGCACAGAATATATATGCACTTATAGATATACACACACACACGTGCACACACTTCCATGTTTAGATTAAATTTAAGAGGCTCACTTCTTCCTTTCCCCACTCGGAGGCCTCAGCGGAATACCTATTACGCTTGACAAAGCCGCCGACCACTGACATGTTATTTAATAAATGGAAGGAAGGCACGGGGACAAAAACCAACAAACAACCAAAGTTCCTAAGAGGGATGGGGAGACAAGCCAGCTGTCATCAGTCCAGGGGGTTCTAGCAGCCCACCCTAAATTAATTAGCCTGGCTTTGTTGTGGTCGGCAGGACAGTGGGGAAATAAGGAGGGGGAGTGGAAAAGTGATGGAAGGGTGGTGAGTAGAAAATGGAATTCATTTGGAAATTAGCGTCAGCACTTTGAGCCGCTCGCAAATGACACAGAGTTTGTCCAGCACAAGGCGAGCTCGTGAATCCCCCCCCATCACTTCTCAGCGCTTCAGTGACAGGATGACCGCATGTATTCAGTCATTACTGCTGCGCATAGGATGTGTGAACTAAAATCCCTTTCGCTGGCAGTGCTATTAGTGGAGTCATTATTGCATCACTGCTGTTGCTGTGTTTGTTTTCATTCATGCATGTTTGTGTTCTCCTGTATACCAGCTGTCAGACTCTGGGATCTACACATGTGTGGCCACCAGCTCCAGTGGGGAAACATCATGGAGCGCTTTCTTGGAAGTCAAAGGTAGGTCAAAGGAAGATGGTATAATAATGTCTAATGTGCACTGAAAAAAAATCCTTCTTTAACTTGTCAGGTATAGCTTTTATTAAAGAGACTGGCTTCTTTCTGTCTCCTCTCGGTACATTCAGAATCAGGCGGAGTGTTGGTTGTTAAGAACCATGATGAGAACGAGCTTCCAGGCCCACCATCTAAACCTCAGGTCACTGATGTCACCAAGAACAGCGTGTCCTTGTCCTGGCAGTCTGGGATGGCCGGAACATCTCCTGTCTCCTCATTTGTCATCGAAGCATTTAGGTTTGTTTTCACTTTCACATCAAGCCCTCGCTCACTAGGTAGTAACTTAGCTTGGATTGCAGTTAGAAATTTAATGTACTATGTGAAAAGACATTGGAAAATGATGAAGAATCACCATTTTTCTTGTATTGCAGTCAATCAGTGAGCAATAGCTGGCAAACGGTGGCCGACCATGTGAAAACCACCCAGTTCACTGTCAAAGGCCTCCGTCCCAACACCATCTACCTGTTCATGGTCCGAGCAGTCAGCAGCCAGGGCCTGAGCGATCCCAGCCCCATGTCCGATCCTGTCAGAACACAAGGTACGTGAAGGAAATGAATTACATGAACAACGTCTATTGCATTCATATGCGGCATAGGTATTTCGGGGCCTTTAATAATCACTTTCACTTTTGGCGTGTCGTTTTTTTTGCTCTGTCTAATTTCTGTTTCTCCTGATAGGCTAAGGTCACTGTGCTCCACTTCGAACTGCGATACTTATCAGCCCCTCTCGGCAGTCTGCAGTGAATAGCTAAACTGAACCACTGCAGAACTTTCCAGAGGTCAAATTCTTCATCTCAGCTCAGCTCATTAAGGCTGCACTTAAGCAATTATGTAAAATAAGCAGGTCTGCTTTTGGAGGGCCTAACAGAGTTAGTGCTATCCCTGCTATGTTAATCATCGTAACAGGAGAAAATGACTGTCTCCAAACCCTAAGAAGATTTGATTACAATACCGGACAGACCACAGCCTTCAGTTTGCATTGATATGATACGTTTCCAGCAAGAAACGAATAAATAAATAAATAAGCAGCATTTGGCCAAGCTCTGTCAAAAACAAGCCAAAAGTGTCTTTAAAAGAAAATAGAGTGAATTTGAATTGCAGCATGTGTCCCTCATGCTGAGATGAAGGTCTTGAGATGATATATAGATGAATTGATTGATAATGGCATCCATTGATGACAAATGTATTTTTTCACTTCTTGTTTGTTCCGTCTGGCCCTATAAGTGTGGCCTGTAATTTATGACCGTATTGGGTTGTCTGAATGAAGCTTTTTCTTGAAATATAATTTCCTCTTTTCTTTTTTCTTCCCTTCAGTAAATAACTCAAACTGTGGCTCGCTTCAACCACACTCAGTATCTCATACGCTGGAGTTTTTTATTGCGTGTAACTTGAAACACATGCATATGTGAAATGAGCTGGAAAATAGTGTCATAGTGTCCATTCATCTTCCATCCAATATGTCTGAGGGTCGCACATTCAGAGTTCATTCGTTGCTGCGGTTGCTCAGTCAGGCCCCAGTAAGTGCAGACAAGTTACACATCTACACAACTTTGCAAACCCGAGTCTACTTTCTTTTCTTCATAACAGACAAGTCCCTAATTCAAAATGGAATGAGGTCATTTTAATGCAGATGAAGTTGCTCCCTTTCAAAAGAAGTCGTGATCACAAAGTGTACACGTCTTTGTTAAATCCAACTGGTCTATTCAGTCCCTCTTTTATCACTCCACTTCTGATGGTGATGAATCAGGGTTTATTGTGAGGAGCCGAGTGAACTCTGTGAAAACCAAGTGGAAGAGAGCGAGAAACATTTTACTTTTTTTTTGCTTTATTTTGGGGCCTCTTTCTCTCTCTCTCGCTTTTTCTCATTTTTCTTCTTTTCTCTTTCATAGATATCAGCCCTCCGGCTCAAGGTGTCGACCACAGACACGTACAAAAGGAGCTCGGCGAGGTCATAGTTCGGTTACACAACCCGGGTGTCCTGAGTCCCACAACCATCCAGGTCACATGGACAGTAAGTGCAGCTTCTCATTTTGCAGACTGAGTACAACTATATTTAACTGACACTATATTTTCACCAAGTACATCCTTTTTTCCATTTGTTCAGCTCGAGTCTTTACACTGCAAGAACTTAGATATAAAAAATCATTTGTTTTGCATGTGGTTTTCTTATCTCGCTGCATTCTTTTTACATCTTTGATTTTGCAAAATTGAGTCATAAAGCCAAGGTAGTTGATACTAAAGATCCGTCTTTGAAGCCAAAGATGTGCCGCTCGAGGCTACAATTTGTTTTATGTCAGGAATTTTTTTGTCAGATTGTTCCCTAAGACTGCAGCTTTGAAATATTGTAAGTGGTGACTTAGAAGTAACTGCACATCAAATGGCTGCAAAATCGTCTCTTTAACCACAGTGAACATCAAAAGAGATGTCAGAGACATCTGGTTGTTCATCAATCTTCCATATGTCTTTAGCTGCTTGCTTCTTAAAGCGACGACTGCTGAGATTAAATTAGATTGAAATTAATGGTTGTGGTTGTAAATACAAGTTTTCCAATTGCCAGGGGATGATGCATTAATCTTCCGTTACGCTCATACATGCAAACAATAAAAAACACACCTGTTTTTCTACTATACATATGCACATATTGTGGCGTTTGCAGCACCATGAGATCTGCTATGTCCCAAAATTATACATTTTTTTCAAATTGGAAAATTTAAAAACAGCTGCAGCCTCGATAAAATGATTTTAATTTAATTTTGTAGTAATGAGGACAAAAAGGCTATTTAGTTTTTTCATTCGGCGGTGTTCATACAGTATATGTGCTGGTTTATTTTGATTATAGCGCTTTAAATCAGTCAGGTGCAGGTATTTACTTGACACCACTTAGTGGCATTGGGCAGCAGTTCGCATTTTCAAATGAACAACATTAGCAGCTTTCCTGATGGCATGTTTATTGACCCCTGTAGTAAGTCTCACCCCAAGATGTGGTAGCTAATTTAATGCTAAAGCAGGGCTTTATGATTGTAATGTACAGTCAACACAAAACATGGCTGCCTAATCCATCAGGGGCCCTTTCAGTAAACAGAGGGGCCACTCTCAGAAAGCTTTTATATTCCCAAATCATTCCATTAATAAAAGTCACGCACCAAGCAGGGAATCCATTTTGCTGATTTACTCGGGCTACACTGGCGAAAAACAGCTGCTTAATATCCCACTTGAAAGCCTCGCTCACTTCTTCTACTGTTAACAAGCCATTACAGTGAATTATGCCGCTGCTCCTCCTCTGCATAAATTCAGCTTTTTCTGTCTGGCTAAATGGGCCCAAGTTTTAAAAGAGGGGCCCTTTGTGGATTTCAGGGGGCTATCACAAATCCTGCCACTCAGTCTTTTCTATGGGACATATCTGCTGTTATCACCTCTGTTGTGTATTCCCCTCATGTCCCTAGGGCCTATGTATTTGTTGCTGTATGACATTCTCATAGTCACAGCTCATCCTAGATGTGGTGGAAAATGGTTTATGGTGTCACTATTTAGCATTTATAATACATACGAGACATGCATATGTCCTTTAAGGTGGAAAGTCTTTCAAATGGAAGTGCGACCAGTCTGGGCTGGGAGATGTGAGTATGAGGTAATGTCAGGGTGTTAATTGAGCTAAGTGTTGCATGGCTGGTGATGAAAGGCCCATTAAACAAGTAACAGCCGCTAAAGTGTAATGCGAAAAAATCCTGTGAGGAAAAGCTACATCGCAGATAAACATCAATAGTGGTTGTTTCAGCACTGCACAGTTCTTTTTGCTCTGAAATATAGCAGTAATCCTGTTTTCCTTTACTTTCTCAGGTGGACCGTCAGTCCCAGTTCATCCAGGGCTACAGAGTTCTGTACAGGCAGACATCAGGACTGCCTTCACCAGGACTATGGCAGACTCAGGATGTCAAGGTCCCCTCTGAGCGCAGCGTCATCCTTTCTGCACTCAAGAAGGGCATTGTTTATGAGATCAAGGTCCGGCCTTATTTCAACGAGTTTCAAGGCATGGACAGTGAATCCAGGACGGCACGGACCACTGAGGAAGGTATGACGTGGAAGAACTTTGCTGAGTATGTGGCGATTATGTCAGGAGCAATAAAATACCAAAAAACAAAGTCAAACTGTGGCTCATCCACTCAAATGTGGGATGACGGGTGACACATGACCCCGTAGGCTGCTTTCATGTTGGTTTTTTGTCGTAATATCACAGAGACCGCTGCTCCTCCGTTTGATACAGAGAACTGAGAGCATATGCGTGAATGCATGCGTACGTGCTTGCGAGTTTGTGCTTGTCTTTCTGACCTTCCTGCTGTGTTTTTTTTGTTTATGATTGGTGGTGTTAGTGCCAGCCTTCTTTTAATCCATCACCCAGCAGCCACAGACCCGAGCTGTGATTGGACACAGCACACACTTCCTCCTGCGAAGATGATCTGTCACCCAAAGCTTGATTCATACAGGCGCTGACAAGGCCACAGAGCACTGTGGCACAGTATCACACACAGGCACACACACACACAGGTCTGGTTTGGATGAATTTACTATTTTGACCTATGCCAGAACAGAAATGCATCCAACTTCCACCTTTGAGGCTAATAAATTGGATTATGATGTGAACGGAAGTACAGACGCACTGTACATGCCCACAACAGCACAAAAAGACAAATACAGACACTTTGTACTGGAGACAAAGCCTATCTTGCCACAGCATATTCAGGCCTGCATGTATAGGAGACAGTTCACATCCTGTCAGGATGACAGGCCCATTTATTTTCCCTTTCTCGGAGGGACCGTATCTCTTGTGGCTAGCCAGTGAATGCACTGCAGTAGTGGAACTGCCATCACATAACAGCTGTCCCAAACACACACTGTTACACAAACACAGTAAACACATACATGCCAACACACCTCCTCTCCCTAAGGCCTCCAGAACCTACATGTCTCAGCTATTACCAATCCTGATAACAGTCCCTGCTTTTGCTCTATCTGCATCCCAGTCCCACAGAATCTCAACCACTTTCTATTTCTGTCATAACCCTGCTGCTGTGCCCGGTCATAGCTCATACTCCGTCAGACACACGGCTCCAGGCTCCTCGGAGGCTCTGGGACTTTACTGAGGAGGGTGGCTAGATGGATAGAGAAATCTAGTTCAGAGGGTGATTAAAACTTAGGTTGTCCATTAGCTAACACAATTAAAGAATCCCCAGCGCAGCTCCAGGCAGATGCAGGGTTACAGAATGCTCAGCTAACCAATGCTGCGTCCATCTTTGTAGTCTCTCTCTCGCCCCTGTTTCTCACGTATTCTCTCACTCCCCATCTGGACAGTCACATCATGACTGATAAATGAACTCTGGCTGCCATCTGATTCCCGCTGAATGATTGTTTAAGAAGCAACTAAGCAGGATCATCTTTTATGCAAAGTAATGCTTATTTAGGGGGAAGGAATTCAGTATTGTTTGTATAAATGTTCATTTGTCAGCTAATCATCTACGCTGATCTCTGGGGAAGGTCCACAGCTTTCCTCCCACACCACCCACTTCGTTACATTAACTATCGGCTACTTTTTTGTATGGATATATGTTTGTATTCCTTCATCATTCAGCAGAGCACAGCGTGTGCATGCGAGACAGGGGGTCACATTCCTGCCTGCCATACATCACTCCGCTAATGGCTCTATTAGCACAGCCTCCAAGGCCTCTAATGAAAAATGTGTATTGTTTAGCACAAATATGCATGATAATAAGCTGCTAAATCATTCATAACATTAACTTTGAACGACATTGTCTCTGATGGCTGCCACGCACCAATCCAGCACTTTGTCACCTGAATGTAATGCAGCGTTGGAGAGGCCTGAGCATGATGGCTGATCAGATGCTCCCTTGGTAGATTGTTTCTAATCTGGCCAAGGTGTTGGGTTCATCATTGGACCCATTCATCTTCTACCATGCCAGGGCCTTCTGGCTCTCTGGGGGCCGGTGTAGCCAATTGCGCTGAGGGATGAGCACAGATTTACAGGGTGACACGTGCCATTTTGGATGGAGGTGAGGTAAGGGAGAGGCAGCCCAGGAGTAATTGACCTGTCAGTATTCTGCTGTGGTGCCTCTCCCCTGCCAGCCGCTGCGGAAATGAGAAAACATTATTTTTAAAACGTTATTTCCAGTTGGGCCAACTGTTATTTATTTTTCCTCTTACCCCTTGTGGGGTCAGAAGATTGTTGCCATCAGAATAACAACAGAGGTTTATGAAAGCTCGGACTTGTCTTGTTTCTATCTACTCCCTGTCTGCCCGTGGAAGGAGCCGATTCACTTACATGTCCCTCGCTGTGATCCTTACCTACTGGATTTAGTTTCATCTGGTCGATCGATGGAATCGGTCAATATGTTTACTTAGACCTTGTTTCCTTTCACTAAAATGTATTTTTTTTCATATTTCCTTCTTGTCTGCGCTTCATCCTATAAGCCCGTTGACCCACATGCCACCCTGGTTCGGTTAATACTGGAGTCTTAGCGTGACTGAGAGCACTTGCCTGACTGTGCCAGGCCCTCATTCCACAAATCAATAGCAGTATTCTCTGTGCAAATCCACAAGGCTGGAGCAGAGGATGATATATTAAATCATAGTGAAATGCTAAAGACAGGCCATGGCCATGTCGGATCTGCCCTGGGCTTCATGTAAATCCCCCCTCTAATGAAACATCTTGACAGGCTTCAGTCACATGTGCCATCCCTACAAAACAACATCCCTCAGAAAAGTTTGAATGTGAATATCTGTATGTGTGTGTCTATTTCTGTGTATGTCCTCTTATTGTTGCATATTTATGAGCTCCTGTTCAAATACACCCAGCCGCACCGTACGCACTATTCTTGTTAGTGGCACTTAATTATTTTTCCTTCTGTCTGAACATGCAGAGGCGTATATTTGTCTGTTGACCCGGACATTTTGTGCCTCCCCCTACAGCTCCCAGTGCCCCTCCTCAGCAGGTAACAGTCCTGACCGTGGGAAACCAGAACAGCACTTCCATTAGCATCTCCTGGGACCCCCCTCCACCAGACCACCAGAACGGCATCATCCAAGAGTACAAGGTTTGTCCCAGCGAGTCAGCATGGATTGTCACTTATCTCGTACAAAGCCAAACGGAATCAACTGCATCTCTCTGTTTTTCTCCCATTCTGCTTCAGATCTGGTGTCTAGGGAACGAGACGCGTTTCCATGTAAATAAGACGGTGGATGCGGCCATACGCTCGGTGGTGGTCGGCGGGCTGCAGGTGGGAGTGGTGTACCATGTGGAAGTGGCTGCCAGCACAAGCGCAGGGGTTGGAGTGAAGAGCGAACCTCAGCCTATTATCATTGGTAAGACTGATCGATATAAAGGAATCACAACTTTCCAACATCCAGTGTAGTGTTTTTTTTTTCTCACTGAAATGACTGATGTCAGGGGTTTTCACAAAGAATAACACTGTATTTCCACCAGCGTCGGTGAAGGATGGCAGGAAAAACACAAACATTGTGAATGTTTTCATGAAAGACAAGGAATTACCAAATGGGGGATTTTGTTGAAACACTATTATTTTGATATGTGGCCTGACTGCATATGATTTATGTGGAGCTGTGGCAGATTGTGCCTGATTTGACCCATAACTGATGGCTTGGCCTGCAGCATGTTCTTATTTCCCCAGTGTCACTCACATAATCCATCTCTGAGAGCACAGCCTCGAGCTTGTGGTTATAATATGTTGTGTTATTGCTTCTCTGCGGATGGGCATGTGTCCATTTGGTTACATAGTAATATAAAGATAAAGATTAGCGCAACTTTGCATGGACATATGCATAGATAACATATATGTTTTTATCTTTATTGGTGTGCATCTGTTCCCGTCGGCGTGTGGGGACAGTGGTAGCAGATAGCAGGCTAGTAAGGGTGAGCTGTGATTGGAGATCAATACAGTCCAGGGTCCTCTCCTCTCATTTCACATGGTGTGTTTTACCAGCAGTGGAGTGAATTAGGGGCTTAGCTAAGCAAACAACCTGCTCACCTGGGGGGTTTGTTATAGCTTTTAGGCTTTGTCTCTTTCAGTCTGCACATTATATTTCTCTGCACATCCTTTAGATCTATGTGTTGCTTTGCTGGTCAATATCTCAGCTGAAATTCATCAGACCTACTTTCTGTGAGCTTAATCTAGCCCTAACCCTGCCTTTACGTAATCTATAGGTATGAAAAAGTGAAATATTTCCAAGCCCTTCGGTATTGCTGTGCTAACGTTCACCTTGAAGATTCAGATGATACACAACAGCACTGATGTATCCTGTTTCCCTCCAGTAGCTCTCCACCCAGCAGCACTTTAATGTTGCCTGTTTGTCCTTGTGCCCTCAGGTAAAGAGTTCCGGGACGTGATTATACATGGAAACCGGAACAACAGCATCACAGAGCAGATAACTGATGTGGTGAAGCAGCCTGCTTTTATTGCCGGTATCGGAGGGGCTTGTTGGGTCATCCTCATGGGCTTCAGTATCTGGCTGTACTGGAGGAGAAAGAAGAGAAAGGGCCTGAGCAACTACGCAGGTTTGACATACACAGACATTCTGCTCTTGTGCTTAAACAAACAATGGAAAATTCTTCTCAACAAATAATAGATTTTTTTTTCTCTCTCTTTCAAAGTAAAACCTACGACATTACCATCTTTCAGTCTTAATGAGTGCAACCTTGAAATATTTTAGATGAGGTCTCGATGGCTGCTGTGTTAAAGCTCAACAGGGAGACAGATGTCAACATGAATCATTTTCAGAGGGCTACTGTTTTTGACAAAACCACCCACGGTGTTGGTTATTAGCCCAGGGTGATGCCACTGAGTGGGCAGACTGGACTCTCTGCTGGTCAGTGAAGTTGGAGTTTGTCCAGCTCTCCTCCCACACACACTGACCCTGACATCTTACTGAGTGACCCGCAGTCGATACGAGCAACCACCAAGTCCACATACACTGACAGCAGTACGAGATTTAATTGAAGAGACAAAATGGTAATGACCTGATGCTTACTGCAATCTCATGTGATATCTTTCCTTGTTAAAAATACACTTAAGGGAAACACATGTTTTTGTGGACACTCTTTCTATTTTTAACAAGTTGGGAACAGCGTGTCTAATGGCACCTATTGACTGGCTTGATTAATTTACTCTTCATTTCCGTTTGTTACATCTCTGTGTTTGTGTTTTTATTTTGTTTGTGTCTCTACACCTCCGTGGCCTCTGAGTTGGCTGCTTTCCTGGCTGTCGCTCTGCACACTGGGTGACGCCGTGGTCTCACATTCTCTGACTCCCTCGGCGCCTCTCAGCTCGACCCCGTCCCTAGTGTGCAGATACCCCTAAAGCACCGCTTACCTCTGCAGGCTTTTAACACACAACTTCTCTGTCTTCTTGTTTTGCAGTTCAGTCCTTCACCTTCACCCCTGCAGGTACTGTTCATTTGTCCCGTCTCCTCACCCTCCCCGAACGCAGATCCATCTCCCACCCGCTTATAGTCCATATGCTTGGATTGTCAGACTTCCGGTCATGGCTAATGCGACTTGAATGAACTTGATGAGCACAATTTTACCCGTCAGAGAATCAAACATGCAACTCAAAGAAATTTCACTTTGTCATTGGCCATGACCTGCAAACTTGAACTCTTTTCCTCGCCCAACCTACAGCCTTATTTTACACGTTGTGTTGTATTTGTGTGTATGTCTGTTGTGGCTATCTGTTTTTAAATTAAGTTTCATTCTGTCTTGTGTATCTTTCTTTGTGGCATTTTTTGTGGTGCAGGGTAAGATTGTCCATTATTCTCTGCTTCAAATAATCATATTTTTTTTTCTTCTTCTCAAGACTCAAGTTGTGTTGTAATTTACATATCTGTTTTCCCTGGGTGTCATTCAGCTGGGTGGAGTATTTCTGTCTTTTTCCCCCTTTTTTTCCTTCTGTTTAATTTTGGGTTGTTTACTTGTGATTGTTGGCCCCCCCTGCTGTGGTTCTACACATTTGGCTTCCTTAGCTAAATTTTGTGTTTTCATGGGCTGCTTTGATGGGTAACAGTGTTATATTTCACCGTCTGCCCTTTGCTGAATTAAGCCTGAGAGGCACCAACACTGTAAGGGTCATTTATCTGACTGTCTGTGGAAGACTGAATGAAGAGCAGCTTCTTAGTCACACTGAGCGGATGGATCGAAAGACAGCTTTTTAAACTGTAAAAGATGAAAAGAAATTACAGAAATAGTGTTAAAACTCAAAGTGCTAGGGGTCAGCTCAGTGCCCTCCCCTCTCTTCCCTGGATTTACCTTTTAGCTAATAACATTGTTTTGTTAAAGTATACATGTAGCTATGTGGTCCCTGTGGAGCCTACAGCCAAAAACCCAATATACTCTGGCCTTTCCACAGCAGCTGTATCAACAGATTATGACAGACATTAATACGTTAGGGTAACTTGTCTGGTTTTAAATTAGAAGCACACCTCAGAGAAGCCAGAGAGGAAGCAGGTTATTTCACAAAAGAGTTTTTGAGTGGCAAGCGCAAAGCAAGGTCAAACTCAGCACAGATTATAGAGTTGGAGCGAGGTGATATTTTGAACATGAGTCAGAGTGCAGCTCGAGAGTTACACCGCTGCTCTTCTCTGTATTGACAATTAGCTGATGTATCGAGAGTGTCCTGTCTCGGCCTCCTAAAGCTGTCAGTACACGAGAGGTAAATCACAACACTGTTGAGGCACACTGCCAGCAAGAATGAGATTTGATGGAATTTTTATATGCTGATTATGCCCCTACCACCCACCCCCACCAGTGCTTATTAAAGGGGATTAATCTGTATTCATATTGGAGAAAGTGCTTATCTTGGAGACAGAGGCGAGAAGCACAGCCCTGCCGCCGTGTCACTCTGGCTAACATAAAAGTATTCCACAGCAGCCCAGAAATGTGCCTGAGCACAGATAGGGACTTCAGAGGCCTTCCCGCTGCACAGCCTCCCCTCGCCTCCACCTCCTTCTTCTGTCAGTCGCTCACTCAGACAACAGAGTATTCTCTAATGCAAGTTTGGTGGTGGTGAAACAAAGAGAAGTGGCTTTGGCTATGACTGTATAAAGAATGCCATTCCTGTCTGGAGCTTTCAAAGCTATATTTTACTCAGACAGACTTGCCGTGTTGGTTTTATCTGGTTAAAACTAAGTATTTTAATTCCACCTGCTGGTATTCAGTTGCTTAAACCTTCATGTAGTAAATAAACTCTGCAATGCTCCAACATGCACGCTAGATAAAATTCAAATTGTGCCTCTCTCGTTTACAGTCCTCAAATGGTGTTTATGAGAGAGAGAATTGGATTAAGTAAGCTTAGGTAATGTTGGTGATACATTAAAATGTCTTGTTAGCAGCCTCTCTAATCTATTGTGGGAGTTTCCTGTCGTTGTCATCTGTTCCTACGTCACCCACAGAAAAGCCCCCTCTCTCGCCCATGCCTGGGCATGTTGTGGAATCAACTTGAATGAAACAGAAAAGAGAGGAGGAATGTTCAGCCTTCTTCTCTTCTTTAATCTCCATCTGTGGAACAAATGAGCCAAATTACTAACAGCTTTCCTTCTCTCTCTTTAGTCGACCAGCTCTCTCATTTCCCCCCTTCTCTCTCTCTCTTTTTTCTTTCCTCATCGGTATGAGGTGATTTCCAAAACTCTTGCTGCTTTTCTGTGTTTCCTGTGAGCCATTGAAGTTCAAACATGCTTAGAACTCTCCCTGCCGCTTTGTCATCACAACAGAGATGAAATGGAAATCACAGCCGTCTCTCACTTTCAGCCACGGAGTTTTACTAGCCGCTGACAAAGGGCGGCCCTTGTTATCTATAGATCACTGTAATGGAACAGGCCACATGCATGGCTTCTGGGGAGCCCTGCTAGCCAAAGGATCAGTAACTCAGCCTCTATGCTTGTGGATAGAAAACCCGATGTGATTAATGAGCCCTCTGCCTTTTCTAATCATTTTTTGGCTGAGATTTAATCACAAATCTGATAATAACTCAGCAGCAAAATAAGAAAGATGAAATGAGTTTTCCCTCTCATCAGGCATCTTGTCCTTGAGGAACACATGACGTCTCCACTTATGCAAAGCAATGCAATACGCAGTCTTCATCATTACACTTTTTTTTTTTTTTTTCAAAAAGAGAGAAATTCATGAACGACATTGGATGCAGAGGGACATCTGCACCCCTTAGCGAATCCATCAACTGTCTAGCTGTGCAAGAAAACGTGAAAAAGATGAAAACAGAGCTGGTGAAGGGCAAACTGGGCAATACAGAAAAGACAGTGCATCTTATCTTAATTATGGAAATCCATCCTGGTTGTTTGCTTTTTAATATGCTAGAAAACCTTTAAATCTTGGCTTTTCTTTTTGTCTTTCTTTCATTTCTGACTTTAGTGACATTCCAGAGAGTTGACGGCGGTCTGATGAGCAACGGAAGGTGAGTGTCCCACCAGAAATCTTTTTTTTTTTTCTATTTGTCTGCAGCATCATCAGCAAATACATAAAACCGTTCCATCATTTTTATTTAATTCTCACTGTCCAAGGCTTTACATGATCTTTCCTCAACGGTCATGCATGAAGTTCACAGCAAGCGGCTTTTGATTCCAACATTGATGAATGGCTGATAGATTGATAGATACCCAATACCTGTTGTGTGCCTACCGCGCAAACCGGCGCGTAAATATACATTTCTACCACATCTCCATTCATGCATCGATAGATGAACTCATAAATCTCCTCAACAGAATTAACAGAAACAATTTAAGCAGAGAGTGCTTTTATTTTGTCATTTATCTTCCGCTGCTGGCTACAGGCAACCCCGGAGCCCTCTGGAGTGATAAATTTGCCTGTCACCTTGCGTGGGCGGCTGGGATCTGAGCACATGTAATAATGTAAAAATAATTACCCAAGGGAGAGGTGTGTGGAGGTACCCCACTTGCACCCCTATACAGCCTGCTCCATTTCAGTGTGTGTTAGTGAAAGGAAGAAGGGGCTACAGTGAATAGGGCACATTTCAATGACACCAGTTACTGAGCCTTTGTGGGTATTCAAGGGACTCCCTTGAGAATCCCAGGCTTCTGTCTATCTACTGCTTATCACACCTGACTTGGTAAAACCTCCAGATCTCAAACACTCAGTGAGAGATTGCAGCTAAATCTGACCCTGTGTGTCTTTGGGCTTTTGGGAATGTGTCTGCTCTGCAGTTTGGTTGCAGGGTTTTTGGTTTATTTTTTATATTTATGCAGTTTTTTCAGTTTTTCTGTGCATATAGCTGGATCCTACAATGGACTATTTTGCCTGTGTTGTTCTGTGAGCTGCCAGCAATCTCTTAATGAATTAGCCACGCCACTTGCCATGCCGTTTCTCATCTACTTTCTGCTGTAGTGTTTTTCCTTCAATTTTCCACATAAGTGGTTCTGATTCTCACTCCGGCGAATAGGATTTGAAATGTCTGTATTTCTGCTGCTCTATATTTGTCATATCTTTAGTCAGTTGCAGTGACTCCCTCAATTTCCACAACGCTGAAATAGGATGCAGTCTGAAGCTCTAACACAAGCCTCTGATCCGTTAGTTACTTTGGTGCCATCAAATCCCAGATGTTGCAACTTCCCCATCTGCCCTGAGAGCGAAAATATGTAGCGGAGTATCTCGGGAAAATGTGTTCATTTGTTGCATGAGATGTTTATTGCATTAATTAGACAATAGCAAATGAAGCCATGTCTGTTTCTAGTTTCTCATTGGCTCCTGCCAAATTGCTCTGACTGAACAATTACACTTAATCGATCACAAAATAAATGATTCATGGAAGATGAATAGGCTGCAGATTGGTAGACCTGGACAATTTGACTTTGGCTGCTCAATTGAAATTGATAAAAGCCGATAAGGGTTCATTCCTTATCCTCCTGCCAATAGGGAGATGGTAATTAGAAGGTAGTAATAACTTCCTATCTCGGCACTGATCAATATTTTAGCAAAGCAGATTCACCCTGATCGGCAGGGAGAACAGGCTGAGCATTGCAGTGAACAGGTTTCACTAACACTGTTGCTATGGAGATTCCTTTACATCCTTGGATCTGAATACTAAATGACAGCATGAGAGTTAATCTAGGAAGTAATCTGTGTTTCCCATTGCTCTAAGTGTTAGCTAATGTCTAGACTTTTAATCCAAGCTCCATCCGCTAGTCTGTGGGGCCATAAACAGCTGATTTATGAAGTTGCTTTGGAATTAATTTCTCTCACTTGGCTTATTTATGGGAAGCTCGGTGTCAGCCATCTTAGGCAGTATTTATGGTTTCCTTCCTACTCATCACAAGTAACTGAAATGTCTAACAGGAAGGTGAGACGCTCCAAATCAAATTTTATCTGCCAAGGTTGCCATCCATCCTAGGTTGGGCAGGGATTAAAAGTTAAGTGTCAACTTTTCATTAGACGTATGACCCAGTGTCTATCCCCACCGGTTCTCCATTACCCCACAATCTCTCACACATACACACACAACCCCACATATAACAAATATCCCCAGTTGAAATCAGTCTTATTCTAATTATCCTTAGCAGAAATACCGCTGTGTGATGAATACAAGGACGATACAGCCATTTCCACTGTCAGCTCCTTGTCTTTCAAATGGTCTTTCTTTCGTGCGCTGGGGGAGGACTTGCTGGAGCACACAGGACAAGTGAGACTGGTGACGAGACAAAGCCATGGTCTTTTAATTTTGACCGTGTGCAGCCTTGCTGGAGTCAACAAAAGAGAAAAATGCTCTCTTCTTTTGCAGCCGCTTGGAATTTTCAGCCTGACAGATGCTAAGCACACAAGAGGCAGGCAGGAGAGAGAGGAGGAGGAGGAGGAGGAGGTGTATAAGGGAAAAAATAAAAGAAAATAGGGTTAGGGAAAGATTGTATGGCGAGAGAGAATGATGGCGGTGGGGTAACACGGCAGCCAGAAACAGAGGTAGAAGGACGAGGTGAGATATATTACCCTATAAAAGTGCATGTGTCTGATGCACAGCCATCAATTTGAATGACTTGTCTCCCCCGAGGGCCTGTTTTGGCATTCAGGAACCACAGCAAGGGCTCTTAGCTTGCCAGGGCTGCAGTTCATTTGGAGTCTCCCCTCCGTGGAACAGCTCTTCTCATTAGAAGCTGTGGTTGAGGCAGAAAGTGACTGCAGCACGCCCATTACCTGCCCTTGTCCTCGGGGCTCGACTCCCTCTGAGTCCCTCAGAGCCAACACATCACCCCTCTGGAGTTGAAACAAAAAGCCTCATCAGGCGGTCGGGCCGGTAACTACTGTGTTCCACAGCTTCTCAGAGGCCTCATGTATCTGTAATCTGCTACATAAAACACTGCCGGGCACTGAAAGTGGTGCATGCTGTGGATACTTCTGATACTTTAGCTCAGGGTCTTTTGTCCGCTTAAATGTGTTTATTTTGTATCCTTTATCTACTGAGGTAAACGAGTGATTGCACGTTCTTACACTTTGTTTGCATTTTAATCCATTTCACTGGTAAGTGGAGTGTCAATGAACTGACACATAAACAAAGCCATTTAACTGCATCTTTCGCTCTCATTTAACTCCATCTGTGTAACCCATGGTAAAGAGCTTCAGACGTGATTGTACAGTAAAGTGGCCCTAATGGCCTCCCAGCAGTCACCCATGACAGGTTAAAGTCTTGATGGCTGCTTTTATGGTTTTCACCCCCTCTGGAGGGACACAACACCTGTTAAATGGAACTGCCCTCTCCCATATGCGGGCATCCCACCAGCATCATGGCGGGGTTAGGGCCGAGGTTTGACTTCTCGTCAAATAAGATTTAGACTGTCTGGACATCACCACGAGGGGTTGATGGGAAAACACAGCAGAACGTACAAGATATTAATGGATAAGGAAACATATACATGTGGATGTCAGCATGTACTGCTGCACATGTGTGCAGTGAGCAAATGCATGCGTTAGCGTCCCCACAGTGTGCTTTTGCATTAATAACTCAGCGAGTGTGACAAAGACACAGCAGGAGAAACAGAGGAATAGCGGGCTGTGTTTGCCTGGAGGAATTCCAACTTTGCGGGAGAAAACGTATCTGTATTGTATTTCCCTCGACTTTAGAAGTGTTTCATCAGCTTATGTCTCACAAACACATATTCTTGTGTAAAAAGTAACATTTACACGTAGGTTTTTTTTTTTTTTGTCTTCACATTGTTTAACTGTTGAATGCTGTCAGTACTGAGGAATCCAGTAACGTATTGCAGCATTTATTAATATGTAACTGGAGATGTTCTTGTGCAAAAACCCCTCTAATTTACAGCCGATGTTTAATCCAGTGTTTCATCCTGTTTCTGCTCAGCCGGCCAGGCCTGCTGAACGCCAGTGACCCAGGCTACCCCTGGTTAGCGGATTCTTGGCCAGCAACCAGCCTGCCTGTCAACAGCAGCTCTGGGGGACCAAATGATCTGACTAACTTTGGTCGAGGAGGTGAGTGTCCCGGTGCTGTCTCTCCCGCTTTGAAAAAGAGACTGCAAAAGATGAAAGATGATGGCCCTGCCTTCTTTTCTGATTCACCAGAGCCCCTGTTGTTTGTCATCATGTACATATATGCATGCATGATGTATACATATATGCATATTGCACGTGTGTTTAGATATATATTTATATATCACATCAGAGAACAGCTAGAGCATTAACAGCAGGGGCTCCACTGTCACCAGGCTGAGTGATGGCAAACAGTCCAGCCTGGTGTCATAGCCCATACCTCAGAGCAAGAGAATGTGAGGGGAGAGACAGGCAGAGGAGCAGGGGGTGGATGGGTGTTTGAAAGGATGGTCTTGAGCAGCCAGTCGTGAAGGACAGGCGCAGCTTGACTGGCGCAGATGCGGACACTTCCGCCATGGCTCTACATCATCTCCCCTTCACTGGGCATGCAAACCATGCTCTATGGAGAGCTTGCTCTTTCCCTACCTCCCTCTCTCTCTTCCTCCCTCTGTTAACACACACACATGCAGAGCAGCAGCATTATTCCTCGTGTATATGAACAGAGGAGGGAGGGTAGTGAGATATCCAGATGATATGTGAAGGGGAAAACGAGAGGCTAAGGGTTGAAATTCATGAATAACTGGTCGTGTTTTTTTTCCACCAAGCTGAATGTTTGAAGTGTTATTTCTAAGGATTCAAGCTGACCTAAAAGTGCCAAGACCCAGACTGTAATTCCATAATATTTGTGCTCTCGAATCTCAAGTTATACAGTCAGACAGTCCTCGTCTCTTTATCTGCTATAAAAATCTAAATTTCAACACCACAGGGTTACAGGTGAGGTGAGCCATTTTTTGAAAGGCTGCTTTCCTATTAACTCCCTCCCTTCCCCTTCCCCAGATCTCCCCTCTGGACAAGGGGATAAAACGGGCACCATGCTCTCTGATGGAGCCATCTACAGCAGCATAGACTTCACCACCAAAGCCAACTACAACAGCCCCGGCCAAACATCCCAGGCCACTCCCTATGCCACCACTCAGATTCTCCACTCCAGCAGCATCCACGAGCTGGCTGTGGACCTGCCTGAGGCCCAGTGGAAGGCCTCGCTCCAAGCCAAGCAGGAGATGGCCAACCTGGGCTACTCCCTGCCCGACAAGAACTCCTGCAACAACAGTAAGTCCCACTGAGAGAGTAAGTGTTGCAGTTAGTGGGACTATTGTTGCCCGTGTCGCCATATAGAGAACGATAATATGTCAACTGGAGCCATTTGCGTGACATTAAAGACAAAACTTTCTTTGTTTTTCATTATTCAAGCCACAAGTTGGTAACAAGACAGCCCGTTAGAATTTAATCTTTTCCACCAAAAGCCTTTCTAACCCCACTGTGGTTGGAAGAGGTTGTCTTGAAAAAGAGTAGTTTTTTTTCCCCCCGCAGCAGACATCATCTTGGTTTCTCTCCAAGGTTGAATAAACATCTCATGAAGGAGTAGTGTAGTTAAGTGTTCCATTCATTTTCCTGCTGTTTCCTGAGTTTTCTTGATGGTACCACTTCTCCTTCAGCTTCAGAGTAATTGCCAATCCATTTTAGCTTGACTAATATTTAAGAAAATAATCCAAATTAATTACCGTGGATTTGATGCGGGATTTTTTAAAGCCGGCTAGAATTTCATACTTTAGGTGTAATGAGTATTCCTCGGCTGTATTCTAATGCATATTTATGATCTGGTTCTCCAACAGTCTAAAACAGATTAATTATAGTTTTTACATAGTCCCTCTAATGCAATGAATCTTTTAAAACTACTTTTCCAAATCTCCGTGGCATTATTTTAAGAAGTATGATCAAATATGATTATGTATGATTATAACTCTCTGAAGGGGGACAAATATTGAAATAAAATCTCTACTATTGACTCATTTATCTCGTTTCTTAAATTAAGAGGAGTCTTGTGAAAGATTAGAACCATGCTTTTCAAATCAACAACAAATCCAATTTGTCCAGCAAGCGTATTGTCGGTTGCATACATATCAGAAAGTGAATGAAATGTTGAATAAGTGCAGCTTGTCGATTGTATGAATCCTGAATATATCCTGCTTGCTCGGTGCTCTAACTGCATGTCTGCATGTGCTTGTGCTAACTGCCAATCACCTGATGCCACTGTGATTTTTGCCCTTTAACCCCCACTGTAGCCCTCCTTTTCATTCCTGACTACCGATTGGCCGAGGGATTGTCTAATAGAATACCACACAACCAATCACAAGATTTCAGCACCACCAGCTCTCACAACAGCTCAGAGCGAAGCGGCAGTCTCTCAGGTTGGTTTACGCAGCAGAGAATTAAGCAGACTGGGACACTCTGCTCCTCCGCCCAATCTTCTGATTGACTTATGTCTTAATTGTTTTATTAATCTGTTATTTGCATGTACAAACCTGAGATCTAAGGCAGATTTTATTAACACGTTCCCTCTCCCTCACCAGAGATCCTTTGCTCACTCAGCTCCCCCCCTGCTTCCAGCTGTGAATGCTTTATTGTTATTTTTCTTAGTTATACGGGGCTCTGAGTACAACAGCTACTACTGTATGTAGCGATGTTGTAATTTATGATAGGAGCTGACAGCTTATTGGAGCATAAAGAAACAGGACATTAAAGCGAGAAAGAAAGAATAGTCGTATAATCTCCTGACAGAATATGGCTGCAAGTGCGAAGGCTTGGTTTCTGCCGTCACGGTTGGTCCCGGGGAAGGCTTTGTCTGTCACCGTGTGAGTGAGCAGACGGGAGTAGGGGCAGAGGGAGTCTTTCAGACAGAGTGGACTATATACACACACACAGACACCATTAGAGATGCTTGGCTGGGTAAAGTGGCAAAAATACCTCCCTTTTTCCCCTCTTCCCCTAATGGTGGCCGACTACACTAAAACCCATGTTCAGAGAATTACAATGTCATTTATAGGACACCAAGGCAGCCCTCTGCCGGCCTCCCCTCCACTCACCTCTTTTATCTAGTTACAAGCCACTGCCTTAACTGGTCTCTAATTCAATGCTCTGGCACACAGTGGGCTGGAGAGAAGGATGTGAAGTGGCCATGCCTTACAGGCAGATTCTTCCTATAGACTTGCAGGTCACTGAAGGCTCTGGCTGGGCTTGGCACGTGCTGTATTATAATTTCATGAGAAGACAAGACAAGAGATATATTTCTGCTCAACAGTAAATGTAGTGGGTGTCAGAGAATGTGCCTTCAAGAAATGGGTTGACATTTTAGGGGAATATGTTTATTTGCATTCGTGCTAAGAGTTAGATGGGAAGAATAATACAAAGGTAAAACAATCCACCTGGTTCATCGTCCCTCGTTAAACCACAACTTGGCATTTTTATACTTTGGGTTTTGTACTGATTAATCCTCTGAACCCCAAAACCCGCCATCGGGTTTGAAATACATGTTATCTTTTTTTTTTTCTTTTTAATCACCAAAAGTACAGCATTTATCAGAGCTAATAACTGTAAACATGGGAAGAATCGTTGGATTTGAACTTCACAATAATGTGAGACCTGCCGTTCCATCATTAGAAAATCTAAGCATAAAATTGTGACTTTTCATCAAAATCACGTTATTGTATGTTTAGTTTTTTAAATGTATTTATTTATTTTATGTTTTTTAATCAACCAGATTCATTAAAACCTGAATGAACTGCCAGCTGTGTTTACACAAAGCAGATAGGACACAATTATGGAAACAAATTAAAAATATAAATAGTAAAATATCTACAGTATGTAGAGTCACGTTCATCTTCCAGTATTGGTAACACATGTGGGTTAATTAAAGGTTGTGGGGGTTTTTTCTTTAGGATTTACGACATTGTAACTTTGCTATACTGTACAAAAGACATTTCTGAGTTCTCTCTATTTCTATTCATCGCTGTGCTGTTTCTATAGGGATGCAGGACCTCATATTACAGCAAGAAATGAGCCCACTGTGATTAAATTTGTCACAGAAGCATAGAACGGCCAGGCACCGCTTGGGGCTCAGAGGGTTAAAGAAACAGAATATAATGTGTTAATTAGTGACCTTTAGAGGTGCTGGTTGGCAGATTTTCCAGCCATGGACAGATCCAGGCTGCTTGTTTCCTCCTATTTTCATTCTTTATTCGACATAAGCTAACGTCTCCTGGCTGAAGCCTAGAATTTGCATCAGCAGACATTCAGATGATCTTCTTTTTTAACTCTTAGCTCGAAAGCGAGTAGCAGTATTTCCTAAAAGTACTTCATTAAAGCGCTGTAAGTTGAGAAAAAAGAAAGAATATAAATTCTTACATTCAATTTAAAAAATTCACACATGTACTGATGATGCCATACAAGTGAATTCATTTTATAAGAGATATACTGTGTATTGCAACGTATACCAGCGGTTGGAATTTGAAGCAGCACCAGCTAAGCTTTGATTCAGACTTCAACCAAAGTAAACTCAGCATCTGAAGGGGGGAGAAGTTGAAGTTACAGTGCTTTGCTCTCCCTCTAAGGAGATGGAAGGAATAATGAATGTCAGGTCTGAAGGAGGAGAGCGGGATGAAAAGGAACAGAAATAGAGCAGCTTTCATGATAGCATGGATCTCCACTGGGGACATGAAGCTGCTCATTAAAAACGTTTCTTAGTGTAGGGGAGAGAAGGTAACTGGAGTTTTCTGTAGCAGTGAGAGACCCCAAAGACTCTTTGCTCCCCTACACTCACACCCAGCCTGCCTGCCGAGCTACAAAGTCCACGATCCTGTGAAGTCCGCGGCTGTATGTGACCTGTTGTGCTCCCACACTGTCCCTACATGTTACATCTCACCTCATTATGTAACATGTTGTGTATTTTTTGAGCTATAAATGATGATACATGGCTTTTGAGTTACATATTCTCACACTCCTGTGTTATATCTGGCTGTAGAGTCTTTCTGGAGTCTCTGCTCTGTGGCTTTCCCCCTCAGCACTGACGCACCCAATGAAAACAAAGCAAGCTCAAGGCTATGCAGCCCTACAGTTATAGGCTGGGAGTGCCCAAACCTTGGGTATAAATACCCAAAGCTGAATCTATATTTAGTATCAGTTCCCCTTTGAAGAGAGGCCCAGTTTTGTCAGAGGAGATGAGTTCGCTGTGTAATTCCTGTGTAGCTCCTAGCCACAGCGTCTCTCTGTATTTTTCATATTTGGGTTGAGCTGTTGCGATACCAGTGCCAGACCATCCTTCCCTAGAAGAGGCTCATTTACAATATTGATGGCTGGTCTTGTGTAGAGGGACTAAGGATGATTGAACAATCACGTCAGCTCACCATTTATTGGTAAAAGTCAAGCGTCGCCCAGAGGTGCGATTAGGAAACCCAATTACTTTCAGACTATACTTACACTGTGGTGCCGCCTGCCTTGGGCTTACAGTTGTTTCTTTTATTACTTCCATTCTTCATTAATCTTATTCTGACACCTCTTCTATCTCCTCATGCCTGAATTTCCTCTGATGCACCAGGATTATTATTTTTTACCATGCTCATCTCTGAAGTGCTGTTGTTTTTCATGCTGGAAAATACACGTTTTAATAGCAGCATTATCAGCATTTTTTTTGGACTCAGGACAAACTGTACCGTGTTTCCTTTTTTTTTTTCCTCTCCCATCTGGCTTGAAAATCAATAGAAATATACCTCATTGCTTCTGTAAATTTCTTTTGATGACAGTGATATACTCTTTACTGCGCCTGAGTCAAGTTAGTTTATTAGATTACATTAGAGTGCATGATGTTACATTGCACAAGATGCAATACTGGCAGCTTTTTTGGAGCACTGGGAAAAGTGATTACAGGCCTTTGGCAGCAAAGGCTAACCGACAGATGACACATACAAATGCGCTCAACAGAGATTCCCAAAGATGGCTTTCGCTGGTCTGTGTGGTCGGTAACGTCAGCCTGAGGTATTTTCTGGACCGAAATGTGAGGTGTTTACTCCTAAAGAGACATTTACAGTCCACCACAAATTGATTAATAGTTGCAAATACTGTACAGTATGTCTCCGTATAGCTCTTTCATATGCACAAGCTAAGAAACATGAAGAAAAGTAAGACATAAATCAAACCCATTGCTCGAAAATTACTGATGTGATTCAGGGTTGCACAACTTGAAGATTATGTATTAGGCCTGAAGGATATTATGAGGCAAAATTACATGTAGTAAATAAAAATGTAAGTGTATATTTTACATTTTTTTAGCTCTGAATATGACTGCAGCAGGCGTATTGTATGCGCGGAGGTTTTTTATTTGTTAGAATGAAGCTAAAAACTATGAATCAAAAAAATACTACACATCTTTTAGATAAAGTAAGTGGATATTTAGTGTTTCCTTTATTCATGGATGGGAAAAGCTACTTTTATGGCTTCATAAATGTACAAATTCAGTGTCACATGTACCAATCTATACATGGTATGATCAATAGAGCTATACTAAGATCTATTAGGTGTTGTCTTAACTTTGTAGCTGTTTTAATCTCGTCTTTTTTACTCTTAATGTTCATTCCTTTTTTGCTGCAGCACTTGACTGCAGTATCTCTGCTCTGTAGTTTCTGTCAGCTGGTGCTGCTGGGATTTGCATATTATGCAATGAATGCTAACATATTTCTACATGTTTCAGCAAGTAAATAATTACTGCGGGAGGAAGTTGTGGCAAATGAAAAAAGAGAACCATCCAAAAACAGATGTTTCGTGACTCAGTACTTTATTAAAAGCTTTCTGTTTGTGTTTTTTTTATGATTGTATGAGCTCATTTTGCATCAGCACGTCTTAGTCTCCAGGAATATGTGCGCACTGTTTATATAATTCAGCTTGAAAACAAATTTGGACTCGAAGTCAAATGTCTTTAAAGGAAAAGAAGGTTTCTTCCATAGTGACCAAATCATATAAAACTCAGTATTGACCTGGCTGGCAGATTTATAAAGATGGATGGGACAGGGGAGAATCTGGTGTTGGAGGGATATGAGTGGAAATGGATGGGGTTAGCGGCCCTCCAGTGTAATAAAAGAAATGAAAGTAGTAATAGACTCAGTGAATTCCATTAGGGACACACTGACACTACACAAGCCATTCATTATGATGATGCTGTGAAGTGAGATATTTCATTGTGGAGCCCAAAGCCTGGTGTGAAAGGGGACACTGAGGGATGGGTGGAGCGCAAAGGTCTGCCTCAGCCTCGTTTACTGCCGTTCTCCTCTGTTTCTATGGAGATTCGAGTCTTTTCAACCAATCAATCAATGGAAGCATGCTTTTCATCAGGCAACCTTGAGGTTTTCTATGCAAGCGCTGACAGGCGGGAGCCCATTGAAATCCTGTGTGTGAAATTGTGTACAACTTTTCCAAGGGTATGTTGAAACTGAGTCCAAATGGATTTGTAATCTAAGCGGCGTGTTTGGACTAAATTGAGTTTCTTTAGGATGCACATTTGTCACATGGCAAAAGCTGCGACTGTAATTTGCAATGCTACCCCGCTTGTATATTAGTTTTTAATTGATTTTCGCGTTGCAATCTAATTTTCGGTCACTGAATGCATCATCTCCTTTTTGTAGGTGGAAAGGGAGGAAAGAAGAAGAAAACAAAGGCTGGCTCCAAACCTACTAAAGCCAATGGGTCCAACTGGGCCAATGTTCCCCTGCCCCCTCCCCCGGTTCACCCCCTCCCCGGCACTGAAATGGACCATTATCCAAATGAGCACCATGAAGGAGGAGGGTATGTACACCAGCATCATAAACAAACACATTCACATTCTGATGTGAGCAGATAACAACCTTTAAAGTTACACAGCACATACATGATGTCTAACAACTTCTGGTATAAGCCACATTCACTTCCTATAGAAATCTTCTATCTGTTTAGTTTTTGGAAGTAAACAGATGCAAATAATAGTTTTGCATCACACCCATAATGCTGGGTTTGATAGATTATGATTGAGACGGCACTCCGCTGCAGATCGCTCCTCTCCCCACCTACGCAGCAGAGGATCTAGTGTCTTGTTTGCTAGACGCACTGCCGACGTTAGCACCACACATTTCTGTAAGCAATAACAAGGTTAAGCTTTGTTTTCTCTGCTGCTAATCACTGCGCTACTGTACATCTGGAGAGAAGTGAAGAATCGATGTGTGGATCGTCTCCGCAGGCAGCCAGACGCTCACTTACACAGGAGCTCGCACACAAACTCGCATACAGATGGATGCAGATTAAACTATTCGCTGATTCTGTCTTCAATCTATGGGGCTGACTTCAAGACTAGAAAATAGATGAAAAAAACATGTACAGCAGTCTTGGGCTGCTTACTGGGGTTTACATGTGCAGATGGTTTTCAATTGATCTCGTTGCTGGATTCCACAGTGGAAAAAAAATCCTAAAAGTATGGTTTCATAAAGAGAAGATGAGAGTATATACTATGTATGCTCCCGCTAACTGAGTTTTTATAAATGTTTGATGCAATACTGATCTCTTCTTTCTCTTTACACTAATTACATGGCTTCTTTAGATCAGCTGATTCTTTTTAACGTTTCATTTAGCGTGGCGACTCTAACGTTAGCTCAAACACGCTCTACTTAAGGTACGAAGCGGCGGAAGCTTGTTTAAGTGATTGTGAGTGTCTCTCTCTTTGGTCCACTAGGTGCGATGTCCTCTCACTCCCATTTCCAATCTGGGAGAGTCATCTGCTTTAATAGGCTATCTGGCAAATGAAGAGTCCTGCACACTGTAAATCTGAGGCTGCTCTTAATGGCAGCAGATTAAAACAGTTATGTCCTATGGAGTGTGCACTGACAAATTTCTTTAATGAACATTTTCTTTATGGCGAGTATTATTTCAGCATGTATAAGCACAGCTACGAGGAAGTGAAGCCTGACATCCGCTGTAATTCTACTCAGGGCTGTCGTATAACAAATTCTTGCTAAAGTTGGACAAGGTCACAAAGCTCTATGTTCATATATAGCAATTTCTATTAAAATATTTATACTTCTATGCTGTCTGCTTTTCCCCTCCGCCCTCAGTTATCATGACACATGTGTACGCACTGACACGCACCTAATTATGTTTTTGTCTACATACCAGTATACATTTCACAAGTTATTTTCTCAGTAATAAGCAAGAGAGCTGTGGTAAATATACGTGATTCATCATTTTTGGGTGTGGCGGCTTCGACTGTCAAATGTAAATGATCAACAGCTGAAACAATCATATTTCAGTCTGTTGAAAGAAATTAATCAGCAGCTATTTTGATTAATTTGAATCTGTTTTAAACATAAAAAACAAACATTTTCTTATTACATATTGCAAATCTCTGTGTTTTCAGATATTTTGTGGATGATATTATTAATAAATCTTTTTTTTTTTTAATATTTGAAAGTAGAAAATAGTAGATAGTAGTCAGGTAAACAATCTCCCATATTGAAAATTTCAAGATTTGTATCAGGAAGTAAAGCAGTCCTGCTAGTTTTTATTTTTATTTTTTGTAAGCTAGCCATTTTCGTAACCTGTGTGCAAATTCCTCACCAAAACCCTACCCTGCATCACTATTTTGAGAGGACACGCTGCTGCATTCTTCACTTAGCTCTGCCAAATTCGACTGAGATTGGTTTAAAGAACTACAAACAAGCCAGAGCATTTTCTTCCCTTGTAGCAGAATGATAATGATGTTTTGCAGAATGGTGTGGCTGTGCAAGACTTTAAAAATAATTGCTAGTTACAGCCCTGGATCAGACTGAGGATTGGCTAAAGAATTTCACGCTTTCACTGCCAAGATGTCTGACCAGTGCACATAAATTCTTCTGTCAGGTATGAGAGTGACGGCTGGGGCCCGCCCATGCCTGTGCAGACATATCTTCACCAGGGCATGGAGGATGAGCTGGAGGAAGAGGAGGAGAGGGTTCCCACCCCGCCCATCCGAGGGGTGGCCTCTTCTCCAGCTGCCGTGTCCTTTGGGCAGCAGTCCACAGCGACTCTTACCCCCTCTCCTCGAGACGAGATGCAGCCCATGCTCCAGGCACATTTGGATGAGCTGACCAGAGCGTACCAACTGGACATGGCAAAACAGACATGGTAAACATTGCATTAA